>NC_057809.1:181626259-181825927 GCF_018294505.1 Triticum aestivum | reverse complement strand
ATTGGGGATGAAAAGGTAGCTTGAATTTCGAACATGCGACAATATGCTCTCGGCGCACAAGCGCACGAAAACACTGATGGCGCCCACATGTCGGCGTAAGAGTCCTTATTCTTTCTTTTTTGGAGAGCCCGGCCTTTTTTTGAGGATCTTTTGAGAGCCCGGCCTGAGAGTCATAATTGACCTGTTTGGCATTGCGTTACTACTTGTCCCATATGCAACGACACCTCACTGGCCCAAACAAGTATACATCATCGAAAAGACACTGAGCTCAAATTATATAACTTGAAAAAAGGAGATACACTCTGGACACTGGAGAATGGTGATGCCCTCATTTAGCCCACTAGTAGTTCGAGACAATAAACAATTCTAAACAATGATATATACAACATTCAAACACTAACTAGTGACTACTACTGACATAAACAACAAGACATGATAGTTCATAAGAAGTCTTGCTACACCACCAAAATGCACCCATCTGCAGCGCTCAGACTCTCGTGATCCAGACGAGAATGACATTCTAAACAGAGGCAACTATTACATAGTAAGAGTGACATAGACGAGGATGACCAAATGACAAGGAATATGCATAACAAAAGAAAGAACTAACCATCCAGAACAAGCAGCAAAGACAACAAAGTCATTCGAAGAGATGATCCAACACCATCATAATTTGTAGCCCCGCTTCAGCAACCAATGATCCTGAGACACCAGTACTCCACCCTTTCGACGCAACAACCAAATTACCTATCAACCTGTCGTAATTGAGACATCCAAGGATCAAAGTTAATCTGGATGCCTTTGTCATTCTCACCTTCTTTTGGCTGTAGGTTGTATCGTTGACAATCAGGGGAGTTTTCTCCCGAACTGCCAGGGCTCGCCATGTAGACATAGTTTTCCATAGCAAACAGAGCCTCTCTACCATCAAGGTCCTTGCCAACGGTGATCTCCTGGTTAATCTGATAATTAAGTCCGAGAAACAGAGTGTGTGAACCAAGGCTGTTTACCTGCCTCCAACTAAAAAATCTTGAAGGCCCCAACAAGCTGGTATCCTGCTCATAGACGTAACAGCCACTGTCCGGATACTCACGTATTTAACGGTGCTTGTATACAGTTGGTTTTTTGCAATATAACTTTTCCGGCTCATGTGTCCGAATGATCATCAGTCTTTTGCCATCGTCTGATCGAGCGAGGAACCAGTTGTGCTTCCCTGTTTTTGGCAAAGGTGGTGTGATTACAAAAGGCAGTAACTGTAGGGACACTGCATCATATCAAAAAGGACAGGCATTTTTAATGTAAGATCAGCATTGTTCAGAGTATGAGTAGGATAATGCAAGAAACAACATTGATATGTCCCTGTTGGAATTGGGAGGAAAATACTGGGAAATGTATACTGGGTTCGAAAATATAGAAGTGCCATGCATGGTTATACTCATGTTATCTCGCAATCAATTCTTCATAGGAAACTACCATGTCATGCATGTTATGGAATCATGTTCTGTCCTCACAAACAAATTCTTCAAGATAACTAACAGACCATGCATTGTTATATACTCGTGTTCTGTGGGCAAACTTTTTGTGAGGATATTATTCTAGCCATTGATTGTTGAAGGGCAAATATAGGTATGTACACATGGTACACATTACAGGATTTTACTACTTTCAAATATAAAGTTCTCCATATGCACATTTACTTCCCTAATGTATGGTTAGATGAAACCAACAGTGTGGTGCATGTTTCTACATCATGAAAATGAGGAAACCAACATGGCCATTGATACACACTCATATTTAGTAGTAGTATATAGCTTAATGTAAAATAAGGAGAATATACATATATTCCTAACTGTTTGATTATTCAGGGGTACAAATTGGCTGTAATGACATGATCACAATCGCATGAATTAACTCATTCCAAACATAGCTGATTTCCGATGTCTCTAATACATTGCCATAGTTCTACTCAAATTCTGCTCAAACAAGGATATGCCAATCATCACAAAAAGTTCAAACAGTGTCATGGTGTCATCATTAACATGAGACGGAAACAACTACACGCGCCGTCCCAGCAATACATGGTGCCATCTGCTTTGTCGATCGCGTCGATGATGCCATTGTGTTCAATAGCATCACATAAGTGTGTATCAGCTTTGACGATGATCCACTGCGAGCTGAGTTGTCTCCAGCTAAAGATTGGTGAGTCTGCGGTCGAACAAGGCAATTATCTTGAAGTCTGCGTAATTCGCATGTCGTGTGGGCACTTGGCAGATTACAATCTTCTGCAAAACAAGGTCCATGCAACTGATGTGGTAATCTAGATGACTAGGACCGCGATGGTAAAACCCTATATAATCCAATGGAGGAAGGATATCTCATGGGAGGTCTGGAAGGTCATGAGCACCAACTTTTTACCGTCTTCTATGAAGGCAGCCATCTAGGGGGAGTTCATGCCGACCCAGTACATACCTGCCAAGAAGTTTCGAGCGATGGTGATCTGATTGAAGTCGAGGGAAATGATGTACGGCGACCCACTACATACCTGCAAAGAAGTTTCGGCTAATGGAGATCGGATTGAAGTCGAGGGGCATCATGTACGCCTCCGTATCATGGTGAGCCAATCTAGCAAGACCAGATAGCAGCAAGCAGGGTGTCTTGAAAAGCTTTGGCCTCGCTTCGATGATGGTCGTGTGCATGCCCCTCGAGCATGGAGCCAGCCGCAGGGCGCTCAACATATCCATACACGAACAATAGAGGTCGAGGAAGTCACTGGGGAGATTGCTCCAATCGCGGCTCATATGGATCCTGCACGGTTCGTGTTCGGCCATGGTGGGGTTTTAGGGGGCTTGATTTACGGGGGAGAAGGTTGTCGGTGCTGGAGCGGCTAGCGAGGGAATAGTGGTACTGGGGGAGGCGAGCGAGGCGAGGGTATGCAGGGGCATAGTGAGATAATGAAGAGTGACCTCAGGATCTCCAGCGAGACGGAGATGGAGATGGAGTGGTGCTAGGGGAGAGGGAGGCGAGGCGAGGCATGCTATACAGCGGCAGTGATAGTGACCGCACAGTGCACAAGGTGAGGCTGACTTTGGTAACCCGGACATGCCACCTGGACTGGTGTCACCTCGGGCGCAGGGTGTTTTCACTTCACTATGAGGACGGTATGAATAATAGTATTTTGACCATCAAGTGTACCACAATTGTACTACTACTACTACTAGTAGGAGAAGTAGGAACATGAGTACACTCCTGTGCTAGCATGCCTCTGGGTTCACTTCATCCTCCAGCTATCATCCATATTGCGAGCAGAACCAAATTCTCATGCATGCGGAAGCGCGAAGAAGGACTTTTCTTTTTTAAGGATAACCGCATATTCCTTAACCGTAGTAGGAACATGAGTAGTACTCCCTCCGGTCCTCTTTTGTCCGCGCGTAAATTTTTTCAGTATTTCTCTAATTAGTCTGCGTATATACCGTTTGCATGAGCCCATTTCCCTCCATGCCCTGCATTCACAACATTAATTAGCATACGCATGAACAGCTGCAGCCACACTCCAGCCAATAAACTGTGGCATATGAGTGCGCCATTCTGTGCGCATGGGAGAGAGAAAAGGCAATCGAAGAGCCCGTCCAATCCATTGCATGCAGCAGTCAAACCACCGCATCTCTCCTCGTGCATGTGCATAACTTCTCCCATTTACTTCTCCACCGGGAACCGATTTTCCTTGGTTTTTTCACTACTCCTTGATCTTCATTTGCATCCAAACCAAACTTCATTCACATTGTTTTAACCTCTTCACATCCTCCTGGAGTAATTCCGAAGCCCATATAAATAATCATCTTCTTTAGTTAGACTAGCCATCTAATCCTAATTCTCCAAACTATAGCCCTCCGGTCCAGCGGTTCCAAATTCCGAAAGAGATCGAGCTGCAGGTTTTTAGCATCCAACATTTCTTTGTCGAAGGCTCATTGAGCATAGTTGCCACAGTCACCGACCACCCAAGGGTTGTTCGGAAGTGGATCAACAATGTATCCAACTCCCTCCAAAAGGTGGCGATGAATGTCATCAGTCTTGACGCAGAGTACATGGAGCGTGCCACTGGGAAGATCCAACGCGCCGATGTCCTTCAGCTGTGCCTCAAAGATGATGTTTTGGTGTACCACATCATACAAGCGCCCTCCATACCAGGTGAGCTTCACGATTTCTTGTCTCAGGAGGACATATACTTATGTGGGGCAGCCATCGCAGGGGACAAACAGAAGTTGGAGCCGTACAACCTTGATTTGAAAAGCATCGCTGACCTACAAACCAGAATAAAAATTCCTGTAGAAGATTGTGATAAACCGACACCATCCCTATTCAACGTAGCAAATTTTGTGCTCGGAAAAAATCTTTAGAAGGGTGACGAGACGCTGGCACTAAGGTCGTCTGGATGGGAGAATCATCCCTTGACGTACGAGCGGATAAAATATGCTGCCCTCGATGCCCGTGTGAGTTTCAAGATAGCTGCAAGGTCCAGAGAGCTTGTTGCGAAGTCGTCTCCCACAGAAAATGGGAACAAGAAGAAGAAGAAGAACAAGATGCACCAGCAGCAGGGCATTATGGATGGATGAACTATTTCCTCTCTTGTAAAAAATATTCCCTCTCTATGTATATTGATATAGATAGACTATTTCGATGGTGTGCATGTCTTTGGAACAAGTAGTAGCATGGGTCCACTTGACTATAAGGAACTATTTATCTGCCTAGCTTTCTCTACTACTCCTTCTAGTGATCGGTATGCAATGCATGTGTCCGTAGACATGACAGCTTATCCATGTAAGTTCAACTACGGCAACCATCACGTTTCATCCACTGCCACTCGCGATTCCCATGATGTCACTCCAACCCACGGCACCACGTCCCCCGACGTGCGCCTCACCCCTCTCGGCCGCACCACCCCTCTGCCTTTGTGTGCATGACATGTGGGCCACCTTAAATGCGGCGAGCATCAAGTTTCTACCACAGCCACACGTGATTCCCACGACGCTGCACGAACCCATGACACCACACGTCCCCCAACCTACGGCTCACCCCTCTTGGCCCCACTGCCCCTCTAAATTTGAATTTGAAACTTATAAAACGAAAAGATTCAAAACAAATAAACTGGGAGAGAGGGAGTATATCGTAGGATGTGTCCCATATGAAACAAGTCCCCTGGTTTGTCACCACGAAACATCAAGATGCATTTGTATGAGTAGTTTATCTTGTGAGAGAAAAGGATGAACGAGGGAAGGCCTCTAGAGATAGAGATAGACACTACTACTACCAATGTGCTGGCCCGTGCGTTGCAATGGATCCAAAGTAGTAGAATAATACTTATTCACGTGCTTGAAATATAAACACTCTAGTTTTGATATACATGTGTCAGTAGACATGACAGCTTGTCCATGGAAGTTGAACCACGGCGACCATCACGTTTCTTGTTTCTACCACTGCCACACCCACACGCAATTCCCACGATGCCGCTCCAACCCTACCTGTAAGCACGACGCCCCCCGACATGGACATGGATCCTCCGACGTGGCTATCACTGCCCCCTGCCTTTCCTTTGCTGACTGGTGGGACCCACACTTGAGGGTCCCACATGTCAGTGATAGAATGGTAGGATTATTCATGTCAGGGGATCCTCATCCCCTCGACATGCGCCTCATCCCTCTCAGCCCCACCGCACCTCTACCATTGTGTGCATGACATGCAGGCCAGCTGAACTGCGGCGTCCATCAACTTTCTACCACAGCCACACCTGATTGGATGCGGTTTTCCTGCTCCGCTGTTGTGCTCCGATCTGTACTCCCGCACCATCGAATTTTCATCCAGCGGCTGTGACACATTTCGTCCCGGGCATCAATCCTGAGCTGGAGTACTTCTGTACTACAAGTAGTACCCGCTGGTGTGGCCATCTCTGCCTCGTAACGCCCCGACGCCCAGCTGTGGCACCCTCGCCACGGCCACGCCACCATCGGCCGGTTCATCTTGAACGAGTGAGTCGCGAACCACACCACCACCATGAGAATGACATGTGGGCCAGCCGCATTTAAGGTCTGCATGTCATTGACTCATAGGCCGGGCACTAAGCCACTGAAGTTCGGTCCCGTGGGCCCCGAGAGGGAAATGTAACTCCTGCGGTAGGCCTTGTGGTGCTCCCGCAGTACGAGCTCGTGCCAAACCCGGAATTCGTTTCTTACTACTACCAACTACTAGTAAGGTACACGTGCATTGCACGCATGAGATTCTGGTGGTTTATGCATTATGCTTCTACATGTGGAGTCTTGAAGATTCTCCATGTGGCAAAATCTGGTGGAATGTAGATGATATCCAACGGCCAGTAGTGCTCGGATTTGCCATCTTTGTACCGTCGGATTGGCTTCATCCAATGACCAACTTTCAAAGTTATGGTTTTGTTTGCAGCCTAAGGCTGCCACGCCTAAGCTTAGGCGTGCCACAAGTGTGTTTGGTTGCGTTCTCATCTCAGCATAGTTGTTCCCTCTTCATGCATGCTCAACTCAACACCCCTCTTCATGTATGCATACTTCTAGTGTATTTGTGCTAATCTAGTGTGGACTCATGCACCATCCATACACTCTACCGAACACCCAAAAGTGGGTCAAGAAGGGAACTCTTGGCATCATGCACCCTTCATACACCCTACCAAACACACCAGGCATGTGTTTGGTTCATTGCTACACTTGTGGCTTGCCACACTTTTCTAGCTACATGGTCCACATGTCATAGACTCAACTTCTCTCCAAATCTTGCCACACTTGTGGTGGCCATTTTGTTAGCCACATTTTTTGTGGCAGACACACTTTGCCTAAGCTTAGTTGTGGCAAAGTTAGTCATGAATGAAGTTCAACCATGGAGTCTTCTATATTCTACATGTGGCAGAATCTGGTGGAATATAGATGATATCCAACGGCCAGTAGTGCTCGGATTTGCCATCTTTGTACTGTTGGATTGGCTTCATCCAACGACCAACTTTCAACGTTATCCACACATAATATAGGGGATATAGATATAGATGTGTCGGCTTGTTGCAATGGATCCAAAGTATATCTTTTTAGTGGAGTGCACTCTAAACACATTATCTATTTATTTTTCTCTAACCTTTCGTAGCCATGCAACCAAGCCACATAAGCTTCATGGGTGCCCCCCATATCATATTATTCATACTACGTTGATTGAAAAAAAGATAAATCACCCAAAACAAGATCTTCCCGTTTTTTGTTCCTACGATGATGTGTCATGCACGTACCTACTAGTTGTATAGTGGTAGTACTAGTTGTATAGTACTAAAAACTTGGTACTAGTAGGAGTAGAGTAGTACTGAATGCTCCTACTCTATCAACGATCCCATCTGACACCAAATTTCTTGGCTCTGTGCTACAGCTAGATCTTGCCCTCGTTTCTGTTTTCCAACTCAACGGCGGGCGAGGTGCGGTTTTCCAATAGTCGGTTTGCTCAACGGCGGTCCCACATGAAAGTGAAAATGCTAGGCAACACGCCTTCCCTAAGTTATGTGTCGTGCTGGACGGGCCGTGGAGTACTCCCGATTCCCGGGCGTGTGTGGGGGGAGTGCAACGAGAATGCGGCAGGCCTTTTCCTTTTACTAGCAACGTGCCCGTGCGTTGCGACGGATCCAAAGTAGTAGATTAGTAGTACTTGTTCAATAACTTGAAAGAAATCACTCTTGTTTTGACATACTCCTAATATATTACTCCCTTCGTTCCTAAATATTTGTCTTTTTAGAGATTTCAAATGGACTATCACATACGGATTATATAGACATATTTTGAAGTGTAGATTCACTCATTTTGCTCCGTATGTAGTCACTTATTGAAATCTCTAGAAAGACAAATATTTAGGAACGGAGGGAGTACTTTTCACTCAAAATATATTTCTCAGGCTGTTTTGATGAGGTGAGGGAGGGATGTGGTTGCTTTCAAGATAATAAGGGGTTTTCTGCAAATTGGAGCAGAGAAGTGGGCTATTGTTGCAAAAAATGACACAACTTACCTCACAACCGTTAGATGCAGATCTAATGGTCAGAAACGACGGATGGTAGACACACCACCATCACCAACTAGGTCTTTTATAGGAGTATATATTTCTCAGGCTGTTTTGATGAGGTGAGGGAGGGATGTGGTTGCTTTCAAGATAATAAGGGGTTTTCTGCAAATTGGAGCAGAGAAGTGGGCTATAGTTGCAAAAATGCCACAACTTACCTCACAGGCGTTAGATGCAGATCTAATGGTCAGAAACGACGTATGGAAGACACACCACCACCACCAACTGAGACTTTTATAGGAGTAGGAGTAGAGAAACATGTATAGATTGTAACATTTTGGTTCTGCTCCTTGGCACGATCGATAGATAGAAATAACGATTGGAAATGCTAGGGCGGGGCTATTTCCGCCAGATAAGCAGGGTACGTAGTAGCTAGGTTGGCGCATCATCTGTTTGGTCACACGCGGTCCGACATGTTCTAGTGTTTCTAGCAAGATGCCCGCGCGTTGCACGAAGTTGATGGAAAAGGTAAGCACAACTTATAAATTGACAGATGGAGTACTAGTTACGGTGATGCATATAATTAAGCAAAGGGATCGCACATGTCGGTATTGACTGGAACGAGAATGCAACAACAAAATAAGAATTAAGGTCACGTGATGATGCGATCGCAGTGGTGGTTACGGAAGGCAAGAAGAAAGATGCATCCATCAACGTACAACCTCCTCCTCCACCTCAACTTAGTGCGTTGGGCCACCAACCGGCGGCTAAGGAGCGGTGGCTTTTGTGGCGAGGTCGAGGTGCTTCTCAGCAAAGGCATCCAAGGCTTCCAGCCGGTTGAGGAAGGCCAACATCGTAGCGTCCTCACTGGCCTTGTAGATACCTATGTACACGATTTGCTCGTACACATGGATGTGTAGGTCCACGAATTCTTGTAGGGCGAGGCGCCTCGCGGCGAGCACGACCTCCAGGTGGACATTCTTCGTGGCGTCGGCGGGCAGTCGCAGGGCCACCGGTGCTTGAAAGAGGTTCCGGCCATGGAGGCCGATTAGGGTGGCAGGCAATGAGGAGCCCGAGCACGGGGGGTGTAGGAGTACGGCGATGTCGTCCGTGAGCTTCTTAAGGATGGTGAACTTGTTGGTGGTGGCAACGATCATCTGGGTCAACTAAGAGTTGTAGTTGGCGTCGACGGCGTCCATCCACCAGCCGGTCTTCAACACCGTCTGGAGACGATCCTCAGCGCCATGCTGCAGGCCGACATCGTGGACCATCTGGCACAGCCACTGGCCGCTCGCGCACATCTCCTCCATGGGTCTGGAGTGAGCTCTTTTGCGCTTAGTGTAGGTGCTTAGGAAAATTCTTAGGTGCGTACGATGTGGTAGATGCATTGGAATGGAGGGGCGCCTTTATATGAGGGCAAACTGCGTTGCATTCTCATCGTGCAGCCTCTTTTCCTAGTCCTCCTCCCATTACTTCCCTCATGCATTAATTGAAGGAGGATGCATTGGCCGTTCAACATTTCAGGAACCGCTACTCCCTCCCTCGTCTGCATTAAAGCTGTATCGGGAACTGCGCCGCCCGCTGTCAAATCGAATATTACTGCATCGCCCGTTGCATGCCCGGCTGAACACGCCTCCTCGCCTCCGTCAAACCCCTCCGTTAAACCCGCATGCAAATCGAGAAACATACTCCGGCCACACGTGTGTTCATGAGCGGGCCGGAATTAAAAGCAACACCAGCCGAGCTCCTCCCATCCGCCATTAGTTTAAACGAGGCCAGATGCTGGCCAAGCTCCTACCGTCCGCTCTCTATTTACACAAGACCAGACAGACAGCGGGCAAGAATCGCACCCCTCTGCCGCTCCCCCATCTCCTCCTTCACCATTTTCTCCACTCTTTTGATGGCTTTCGAGGAGCCGTTCTCCGGCATATTACCCGACTGGGTGGCCCGCCGAGCCCTTCGGATACGGGCGAGGCCGCTCGGTGCTTCACCAACCTCGCTTGGCCCGACGAAGCTAGTTGCCGCCCCAAGCAGGCGCATGGTTCAACAACTCACCGCTCAAGATCAGCTCGATGAGGAGTGGCGAGTTCCTCCACGCTGGCACGGCGGCGAGCACACTGGTACAGGCGTCGTCGCTGTCGTGTCGTACCGCGCCACCAGTGTCTGCGGTGCCACACCTCCCGTGTCTGTGGGCGCGCCTCCCATGCCTGCGGCAAT
Organism: Triticum aestivum; assembly: GCF_018294505.1. Classification (NCBI taxonomy): domain Eukaryota; kingdom Viridiplantae; phylum Streptophyta; class Magnoliopsida; order Poales; family Poaceae; genus Triticum; species Triticum aestivum. The sequence continues at coordinate 181,815,670 of NC_057809.1, read as the reverse complement.
GCCATGCAGGCAGAGACAGAAGCCGGGTGCGTGGAGAGCGATGAGTCGGTGGCTAGCTTCTCCGTGTCCGCTACCATCATCGAGGAGAAGTAGAACATGGGAGGCCGCCGCCACTTGGGTTCTATGAAGGCTACCGCCGAGGCGATGACTGCACATTCAGGTGGTTTCTTTGCTTCTTCGTCTCTTTCGAGGACCTTCGTTGACCCCACAAAGTGTCTGCCGGACATGAGGAAGACAAAGTGATCCGCGGGCGGCCATTTAGATTATGTACTCCCTCTCTAGCTGGCGAGAAATTTTTGTTCTAAGAATGGATAAATTGTATGTACCTATAACTAAAATAAGTCTAGATACATCCATTTCTAGGACAAGTATTTCCGGACAGAGGGAGTATTAATTATACCAAGAGAGCCAGATTGGCACCACTTAGTTCATGTAAATGTAATGAAATCCATCATGTTTATATGAAGATCCGGCTTTTTTATACGAAATCCTTCATGCTTATATGAAATCAGTCAATGTTTGCACGAATTTCATCTGGTTGGTTAGAGTTGTGAAAATGTATGCCGCTGGCATTTGATGTCGTCCTCCGCGGAAGGAAGCGGAGGAAATTTGCCGGCTGCCATTGGCGATGCTCTTATGCTGGAAATAATAGAGTGACATCCAATCCATTTGAGTTAATTGCATGTATGATTGTCCCTCTATAAAAAGTTAATTGCATGTACAGTGTACACGTGACTTGCACGGTGGCTACAGCTTCGTACAGAAAGTTAAAAAGAAACAAGTCCATCCTTAATCTTGTATTCTAAGTACTCTGTGGTTTCCACTATCAGTATAGTAGCGAAAGAAGTATATATTAAATAAGTAATATATAATATAAAAAACTAAAGTTAAAGACAGAATTCGAACTCATGTCATTGCGTTGTGAGCATCCGACGCTAACCAGCCCAGCACGTTTTTGTTGTAGACCATGCTGGAGATATATCTCCATGTCTACTCTTATACTCCATCCATTCCTAAATATTTGTCTTTTTCAGATTTCAAATGGACTACCACATATGGATGTGTATGTAGACATATTTTAGAGTGCAGATTCACTCATTTTGCTCCATATGTAGTCACTTGTTGAAATCTCTAAAAAGACAAATATTTAGGAATGGAGGGAGTAGAAAACATGGGCATCCTGCAATATAGGCCGTCAAATTTATATCTAACGGATAGGAAGAGAACTATGGCAATTTTGCAAATATATACCCACACCCCTTTCCACATTCGCAAATACGGCCTTCCCTCGTTCATCCTTTTCTCTAACAAGATAAACTACTCATACAAATGCATCTTGATGTTCCAGGCAATGCATGGGCATCTAGCTAGTTTCTTGTAAAATAGTTACTGCGATAATTGGGTTGAAGTGACATATTTTATGTCTGCCCCGAATGATTTCAGATTCACTAGTAGTAACAAAGAAAAGGTTGCCTTGTTAATTAACAAAAAATAGGGTGAAAACTATCACATGAGGCCGGTAAAAACGAGGCACACTGGGTTCAGCGTCATCATCACTACAGTTGTGTGCGCGCGAGAAGTCTACATATCGAGGGGGCTACTGAGCGAGGCACAGAGACACAATGTTCGACAGAGAAACCAATTGACAGATTATGATTAGATCGAGTTGTCACCCTTCAACTTTCATTGTTGGGGTGGGGGGAGGGGAGGGAGAGAAAGATGAATCGAGAGTGTGCGCGGTAGGCACAGAGGCACAACTAGCGAGTGTGCGTGTGTGTGTCTGTGTGTATGTGTGTGTGTGTGTGTTTGAAAGAGGAGTATATAGATTACAATCAAGATCGAGGTGCTGCCCTACTCCTTCGGTGTCGGGTAGTGTGTGTGCGTGTGTGTGTTTGAGAGAGAAGCCAATCGATAGATTAGTATCAAGATCGAGGTGTCACCCTACTCCTTCGGTGTTGGGAAGTGTGTGTGTGGTTGTGTGGGTGTGGGTGTGTGTGTCGGGGGGGGGGGGCAGTGACACTTACATATCCCTACTCTTCCGTAATCTTCATGATAGAGAGTCTCTTGTTTTGCCACTTTCATATACTAGTGGGAATTTTCATTATAGAACTTGCCTTGTATATTCCAACAATGGGCCTCCTCAAGTGCCCTAGGTCTTCGTGAGCAAGCAAGTTGGATGCACACCCACATAGTTTCTTTTGTTGAGCTTTCATATATTTATAGCTCTAGTGCATCCGTTGCATGGCAATCCCTACTCCTTGCATTAACATCAATCGGTGGGCATCTCCATAGCCCATTGATTAGCCTCGTTGATGTGAGACTTTCTCCTTTTTGTCTTCTCCACATAACCCCCCTCATTATATTCTATTCCAACCATAGTGCTATGTCCATGGCTCGCGCTCATATATTGCGTGGAAGTTTATAGGTTTGAGATTACTAAAGTATGAAATAATTGCTTGGCTTGTCATCGGGGTTGTGCATGATGAGAGCATTCTTGTGTGATGAAAATGGAGCATGACTAAACTATATGATTTTGTAGGGATGAACTTTCTTTGACCATGTTATTTTGAGAAGACATAATTACTTTGTTAGTATGCTTGAAGTATTATTATTTTTATGTCAATATAAACTTTTGTCTTGAATCTTTCAGACCTGAATATTCATACCACAATTAAGAAGAATTACATTAAAATTATGCCAAGTAGCACTCCGCATCAAAAATTCTGTTTTTATCATTTACCTACTCGAGGACGAGCAGGAATTAAGCTTGGGGATGCTTGATACGTCTTCAACGTATCTATAATTTTTGATTGCTCCATGCTATATTATCTACTGTTTTGGACATTATTGGGCTTTATTATCCACTTTTATATTATTTTTGGGACTAACCTATTAACCGGAGGCCCAGCCCAGAATTGATGTTTTTTGCCTATTTTAGGGTTTCAAAGAAAAGGAATATCAAACGGAGTCCAAACGGAATGAAACCTTCGGGAACGTGATTTTCTCAACGAACAAGACCCAGGAGACTTGGACCCTACGTCAAGACACAAAAGAGGAGGCCACGAGGTAGGGGGCGCACCTACCCCCCGGCCAGGCGCGCCCTCCACCCTCGTGGGCCCCCTGAAGCCCTTACGAGAGTGAGATCTGATATATACCTACGTACCCCCAAACGATCAGATACAGAGCCAAAACCCTAATTCCACCGCTGCAACTTTCTATATCCACGAGATCCCATCTTGGGGCCTATTCTGGAGCTCCGCCGGAGGGGGCATCGATCACGGAGGGCTTCTACATCAATATCATAGCTGTAACGCCCCAGATATACTTTCCATATTTGTATCCAACTCTTGCCGTCCCCGGCACTAAGTTATATTTATTTCTCGGGTTGGGTCTTTGTCTCCGTGTGTTGTTTTTCTTTTTCGTGCATCCCTTATCATGTTATCACGTGCATTGCATTTGCATACATGTTCATCTCATGCATTCGAGCATTTTCCCCGTTGTCCGTTTTGCATTCCGGCGCTTCGTTCTCCTCCGGTGGTCATTTCTAGTCTTCTTTCGTGTGTGGGGTTTAAACATTTCCGGATTGGACCGAGACTTGCCAAGCGGCCTTGGTTTACTACCGGTAGACCGCCTGTCAAGTTTCGGGTCATTTGGACTTCGTTTGATACTCCAACGGTTAACCGAGGGACCGAGAAGGCCTCGTGTGTGTTGCAGCCCAACACCCCCCAAATTTGGCCCAAAACCCACCAAACTCTGCTCCATGTCCTAGAGCGTTCGATCACGATCGTGTGGGCGAAAACCGCACCTCATTTGGACTCTCCTAGCTCCCTCTATGCCTATTTATACCCCCCCCCATTCGGATCTCTTCTTCCCCCGTCCGAAACCCTAGTTTTAAAAAAAAACAGATCCATCTTCCCCGCGCCGGGCCGGACGTGTCCGCCCGCGCCGGACGTTGTCCGCCCCGCCGCCGCACCCACTCACGCGCCGCCACGTGGGCGAGGCCCACATCGCCGCCGCCGAGGCCCGGGAGCCCGAGGCCGGCCCCCGCGGCCCGTCTCCGCGTCGCCGCTCCCCGCGCCCGACCCCGACGCCTGCGCCGCCTCCTTCCCCGACGCCGGTGACCGGCGCCGCCTCCCCGCCGCCGCTCGCCTTCCCGGACCGGCGCCGCCTCCCGGCCGCCACCGCACCGGCCGCCGCCGCGCCGGGCCCCGCCGCGCGCCCGCGCCCTCGCCCGCGGCCACGGCGACCCCGGCCGCGCCGCCCCTCGCCGTCTCGTCGCCGGCCACCGCCTCCTCCACGCCCGGTCCCCTCTCCGGCGACCTCCCGGAGCCCGGCATCCCTTTCCTCCCGGCGAACAGTGTCTCCGGCGCCGCCTCGGGAAGCGTGCCGATCCAGATCTGGATCTGGGCTAGGTTGACCTCTCCCCGAAACCCTAATCTCCCAGATTTTTATGCGATGTTTGACTGCTCGTATCTCCGCAACCGTAGATCCGTTTTAGGCGTATGATATATCAAAATCTTCGCCTCGACATGTACATCATTTCATTCCATTGCATCATTTGCATTTGAGGTCACCTTGATACCCAAAATGCTGTTAGAAGGAGGCTTCGTGAGTTAAATTGCAGAACCGTTAGTTCATCATGCACTTTTGTCATTTTTGCTATGTTTAATCCGTGCATGATATGCCTGTGCCCCTTTGGGATGTATTGTGAAGCATTTTGTCTTCTTTCCAGAGGTGCCACCCATGCATTTTTAGGATGTGTGTGTTGTCTTGTGCAAGCTTGCGAAGAGAGGTACCTGAGATTGCAGATTTCAGGGACTTAGTGATTTTTGCTAAGTCTGGGATATTTTAGTTCATGATGCTATATGTCCAGCTTGTTTCCTAGTGATCCGTGCCTCTTTTGAGGATGATCAGTAAGGGAGTTTTGATATTTATGTCATGCTCTATCCATCCATGTCTTTGTTGGCATTTGTGGAGTGCTCTAGGTTGACTCAATCGAGCTCAACTTTTGCTTCGTTGTTAATCTGGGCAGATCGTCAACTTGTTTGCGATTTCGCCGATGCTACCGTTAGTGTTCCATGCATGCTATGCCTTCGTTCTTGCCATGTGTAGCTAGCACTTTGTGCCTTCTTGCTGGTTATATGCTTTCCTTGCCATGACTTGCACCGTAGTGAGTGCATCGAGCTCGTTTACATGCCTTCGTGAGTTAAATTTCAGCATGTCTCAGTTTTCACTAAGTCTGAAAACTGATTGTGTTCGAGCGATGTTCGTGAGCTCGGTAGAGTATTTTGTGAACCCTTTTGGCCCCAGGTCACTTTGGGTGTTTTATTAAGCTTGTTGAGTAGCTCCATGCCATGTTCTTACTTGTCATGTTCAGGTTTTCTATCATGTTGTTTTGCTGCTCCGAAGAGAGCATCGTGATCTGAAATTTCAGACTAGTGTTAATTTCACTAAGTCTGAAATCTGTTTTGCTTTTGCGTTTTAGCCATGCTTGTTTGAACCTCTTAATGGATGAATTTGCCTATGGCTCAGTGCTAGTGTTTTGTCAACCATCTTGTGTACATCACTGCCATGTATTTTGTTTTCATGTTTGGTGGCTGTAGCATGTTCATTTCGTTGCATTTAGATGCCTACTTGCTGTAAATCGCAGACCGGTGTCATATCTTAAAACGCTCGCCATTTCCAAACCGTAACTCCGATTCCAATGATCTTTATATCGTTTTCAAGCGATTTCATCCCCTCTATCCAGTGGCACACTTGGTTTTCCAAGTTGATGTCAGGTTCATGCATTTCCTGTCATATCTTGCATTTTGCATCCCGCATCGCATCCCGCATAGCATATCGTCATTTCATCATATTGCTTGGTCTTGCCCGTGGTTGATTGTATCCTTGTTGCTTGTTTGTCTTGTTGGGTAGAGCCGGGAGACGAGTTCGCTACCGAGGAGCCCGTTGAGTTTGCTTGTGAGGATCCAGTCAACTCTGACAACTGTGCAGGCAAGATGATCATACCCTCGAAATCACTACTATCTTTGCTATGCTAGTTTGCTCGCTCTTTTGCTTTGCCAATGCTACGATGCCTACCATTTGCTTGTCAGCCTCCCAATTGCCATGTTGAACCTCTAACCCACCATTGTCCTAGCAAACCATTGATTGGCTATGTTACCGCCTTGCTCAGCCCTTCTTATAGCGTTGTTAGTTGCAGGTGAAGATTGGAGCCGTTCCTTGTTGGAACATTTATTTACTTGTTGGGATATCATTATATTGCTATGTTATCTTAATGCATCTATATACTTGGTAAAGGGTGGAAGGCTCGGCCTCTCGCCTAGTGTTTTGTTCCACTCTTGCCGCCCTAGTTTCCGTCATATCGGTGTTATGTTCCCGGATTGTTGCGTCCCTTACACGGTTGGGCTATAATGGGAACCCCTTGATAGTTCGTCTTGATTAAAGCTTTTCCAGCAATGCCCAACATTGGTTTTACCATTTGCCACCTAGCCTCTTTTTCCCTTGGGTTTCCGGAGCCCGAAGGTCATCTTTATTTTAGCCCCCCACGGGCCAGTGCTCCTCTGAGTGTTGGTCCGAACTAGAGCCCTGTGCAGCGCCACCTCGGGGAAACTCGAGGTTTGGTTTTAGTTGTACGGATTGCTCATCTGAGTGTGCCCTGAGAAAGAGATATGTGCAGCTCCTATCGGGATTTGTCGGCACATTCGGGCGGTGTTGCTGGACTTGTTTTAACCTGTCGAATCATCTTGTTGTACCAAGATACCGAGTCTGATCGGTGTGTCTTGGGTGGAGGTCTATTCCTTCGTTGACCGTGAGAGCTTGTTATGGGCTAAGTTGGGACCCCCCTGCAGGGATTGATCTTTCGAAAGCCGTGCCCGCGGTTATGGGCAGATGGGAATTTGTTAACGTCCGGTTGTAGATGACTTGAACTAAACTTAATTAAAAAGAATCAACCGTGTGTGTTACCGTGATGGCCCCTTCTCGGCGGAGTCCGGGAAGTGGACACGGTGTTGGAGTTATGCTTGCGCAGGATGTTCTTTTAGCTTCTCGCTCGTGCCTCGCCTTCTCTTCTCGCTCTCTTTTGCGTATTAGTTAGCCACCATATATGCTAGTCGCCTGCTGCAGCTCCACCTATATTTGCCTTATCCATTCCTATGAGCTTAAATAGTTTTGATCGCGTGGGTGTGAGATTGCTGAGTCCCTGTGGCTCACAGATACTACAACTCCAGATGCAGGTCCAGGTGTTTCTGCTCCAGTTGACGATTACAAGCTTCAGTGGGAGTTCGACGAGGACTCTCAGCGATACTATGTTTCCTTTCCCGATGATCAGTAGTGGTGCCTAGTTGGGGTTACCGATTCAGGACCTTGTCGCATGTTGGGTTCTTTTCTATTTTGGCGCCGTAGTCGGGCCATGAGTGTTTGTTTGATGGATGTTATTTATGTACTCTGATGTGACGTGGCGAGTGTAAGCCAACTATGTTATCTCCCCCTTTTATTATATATTACATGGGATGTTGTAATGATTGCCTGACTTGCGACATTGCTTTCAATGCGGTTATGTCTCTAAGTCGTGCCTCGACACGTGGGAGCTATAGCCGCATCGAGGGCGTTACAATAGCCCCTCCGATGAAGTGTGAGTAGTTCACCTCAGACCTATGGGTCCATAGTTAGTAGCTAGATGGCTTATTCTCTCTTTTCGGATCTCAATACAATGTTCTCCCCCTCTCTTGCGGAGAACTATTCGATGTAATCTTGTTTTTGCGGTGTGTTTGTTGAGATCGATGAATTGTGGGTTTATGATCAAGTCTATCTATGAACAATATTTGAATCTTCTCTGAATTATTTTATGTATGATTGGTTATCTTTGCATGTATCTTCAAATTATCAGTTTGGTTGGCCTACTAGATTGATCTTTCTTGCAATGGGAGAAGTGCTTTGGGTTCAATCTTGCGGTGTCCATTCCCAGTGACAGATGGGGCAGCAAGGCACATATTGTATTGTTGCCATCGAGGATAACAAGATGGGGTTTTCATCATATTGCATGAGTTTATCCCTCTACATCATGTCATCTTGCTTAAGGCGTTACTCTGTTTTCATTAACTTAATACTCTAGATGCATGCTGGATAGCGGTCGATGAGTGGAGTATAGTAGTAGATGTAGGCAGGAGTCGGTCTACTTGTCTCGGACGTGATGCCTATATACATGATCATGCCTAGATATTCTCATAACTATGCTCAATTCTGTCAATTGCTCAAGATTAATTTGTTCACCCACCGTAGAATACTTATGCTCTCGAGAGAAGCCACTAGTGAAACCTATGGCCCTCGGGTCTATCTTCATCATATTAATCTCCTACTACTTAGTTATTTCCTTTGCTTTACTTTACTTTGCATCTTTATCATAAAAATACCAAAAATATTATCGTATCATATCTATCAGATCTCACTCTCGTAAGTGGCCGTGTAGGGATTGACAACCCCTTATCGCGTTGGTTGCGGGGATTTATTTGTTTTGTGCAGGTACGAGGGACTGGCGCGTAGCCTCCTACTGGATTGATACCTTGGTTCTCAAAAACTGAGGGAAATACTTACGCTACTTTGCTGCATCATCCCTTCCTCTTCGGGAAAACCAACGCAGCGCTCAAGAGGTAGCACCCCACCATGCTTCCGAACCCCGAGGTAGGACCTCGTAGGCTGTCGGGTCCGAGGGAGGACGGGTAAGTCCTCAAACCGGCGTAGGGGTGCGGCGGCGGGCGGATCGAGGGACCGGCGACGGCGGGTCAATAAAGAGCCCATGGAGGACAACAGGGACACCTCGGCGGCCACCTTGCCGGCGTCGAGCAAAGAGGCTGCGATAAACCTCTTTTTGGCCATTGGCTCCTCGAGCTCCCCGGCACACATGGAAAGGTTGAGGATGGAGGCGGTGGCGATGGCGGCGACCTACCAATGGTTTCGGGGTGGTATGTGTCTGTGTGAGCGGAGGTTTGGGGGAGTGTGTGGTGTGTGTGGAGGGGGGCAAGGTGGTGTTTGAGGAAATACCACGGCAACTGAAAATTTTACTAGGCGAGAGTAACAAGTCGGGGCTACTGAAAATTTGGATCAACGGTGAGCAGATATTTTTGAGATTACGAGGGATGCAGAGGCAGGAGTATTTGGGGAGCGAGCTAGTGTGCTTGACACGCCGGTTACGGACTGTAGCTGAGGCACCTTCTCGCCTAATCCATAGGCGTACTATACACCGACGGTGCTCCGGGATATTTTGTACTGCATCTCACATGGTTGGTGATAATAAACTGTGTGCGATCTAATTGATTTTTCGCCTTGATTTGAATTACATAATGGGGTCATAGCTGCAATGGACGGTGTTTGAATTGGTAGAACTTTTATCTGCAGTGAACATGCAACTATAGGTGTGTCGTCAAAAAAATTAGAATTATTCAGGGTTCGTTTGGACATTTTTATACATTAACTTGGTTTTCTAGGCATTTCAGGTGTACAATTCAAAATTAAACTGCATGCACATGCTTCGGTGCACCAACATGGGTTGTAAAATCATATATGTATCCATGGGTTTATGCTTATGTCCCATGCAAGAAATGGGGATGAATTTCGAACACCACGACACCATGGCTCTCCGGCAAACGTTGAGGTGCTTGCTTTTGTAATTCTAGTAAATACAAACCCATTTGAAATTCATGAACCTTGGCATGCTATCATGGAACAGCATCAACATGTTCGGGTAAAAAATATTGTCCCATTTGGGGCAGGTTATGGTATAAGCTTCTCGCAAACCAGAGCTTCTCTCACAACAAGCCTGAAGGTTTCGGTAGGGAATGTGCCACCTTGGGGGACGAAACGATGTCTGTTGCCTCTTCTTACTTTCAATTTTTTTTCTCGTGTCAACATAGAACAACAGGAGTGTCGTGCAATTTTTGGATTTTTTCAGGGATCGTTTGGACATTTTTATACGTTAACTGAATTTTCTAGGCATTTATGTAAATAATTCAAAATTGAACTACATGCACATGCTACAGTCCATAAAAATGGGTTGAAAAATCAAATGTTTGTCCTTGGTTGCAAGCTTAGGTCACGTGCAAGAAATGAGAATGAATGTCAAACACCTTGACACTGTCGCTCGGCCGCTAACATTGAGATACATGGTTTTAAAATTCTAGTAAATCGAAAACTCGTCTGAAATTCATGAAACTTGAAATGATATCATGGAACGGCATCGACATGCCGCCGTAAAAATATTGTCTCATTTGGGGCAGGTTTAGGTATAAGCTTCTCGCAAACCAGAACTTCTCTCACAACAAGCCTGATGGTTTCGGTAGGGAATGTGCCACCTTGCGGGACGAAATGATATCTGTTGCCTCTTCCTACTTTCAAAAATTTTCTCATGTCAACATAGAACAACACGAGTGTTGTGTTAATTTTTGGGATTTTTCAGGGTTCGCTTGGACATTTTTATACATTAACTGAGTTTACTATGCATTCATGTGCATAATTCAAATTTGAACTACATGCACATGCTCCAGTGCATATAAATTGGTTCAAAATTGGAATGTGTGTCCTTGGTTACATGCTTAAATCCCATGCAAGAAATGAGAATGGATGCCAAACACCTTGCCACCGCCGCAGTCGCTAATATTGAGATACATGGTTTTTAAATTCTAGTAAATCGAAAATGTGTTTGAACTTTATGAAACTTGACATGATAGCATGGAACGGCACCAACATGCGGTGGTAAAAATATTGTCACATTTGGGGCGGGTTGGGGTTTATAAGCTTCTCACAAACCACAACTTCTCACAACAAGCCTCATGGTTACGGTAGGGAACGTTCCACCTTTCTGGACGAAACGATATCCGTTGCCTCTTCTTGATTTCAATTTTTTTCTAGTGTCAACATGGAACAACATGAGTGTTGTGTTAATTTTAGGAATTTTTTGGGGTTCATTTGGACATTTTTATACATTAACTGAGTTTTCTATGCATTTATGTGCATAATTCAAATTTGAACTACAGGCACATGCTCTAATGCATATAAATTGGTTGAAAATTAAAATCCATGTCCTTGGTTGCATGCTTAGGTCCCATGCAAGAAATGAGAATGAATGTCAAACACCCTGCCACCGTCACTCGGTCGCAAACATTAAGATACCTGGTTTTTAAATTCTAGTAAATCCAAAACTCACCTAAAATTCATGAAACTTGGCATGCTATCATGGAGCGGCATCAACATGCCGTGGTAAATATTTTGTCCCATTTGAGGCAGGTTTGGGTATAAGCTTCTCACAAACCAGAGCTTCTCATAACAAGCCTAATGGTTTCAGTAGGGAACGTGCCACCTTCGGGGACGAAACGATATCCGTTGCCTCTTATTGCTTTCAAAAAATTTCTAGTGTCAACATAGAATAACAGGAGTGTTGTGTTAAATTTTAAAATTTTTTAGGGTTCGTTTGGACATTTTTATACATTAATTGGGTTTTCTATGCATTTTATGTGCATAATTTAAATTTGAACTACATGCACATGCTCTAGTGCATATAAATTGGTTGAAAAATCAAATTTGTGTCCTTGGGTGCATGCTTAGGTCACATGCAAGAAATGGGAATGAATTTCAAACACAAGGGCACTGTTGATTGCTGGCAAAACGTTGAGATACTTTGTTTTAAAATCTATTAAATCCAAAACTCGTCTGAAATTCATGAAACTTGGCATGATATCATGGAATGGCACCCGACATGTTGTGGTATTTTTCGTTTCCATTTTGAGAGAAGGCGCACTCGAATAACAACCAACAAAGGCATTTTGAAAAAATAACTGCCACTTTACTATCTCAAATGTTTGTATATTTCAAATCGTGTGCGTTCTGTTAACCATTCATGTGACTCCACGTGTCTTGGTCTTAATGGCTATAGGAGGTGTCGTGCGGATAGCTGCTTGACTGAACAGGAGGCGTGCGAGCGTAGTCCGGTGCGCAGGCTGACCAAGAGGCATGCAAGCTGTCCTCCAATGCGTTGGCTCACCGGGAAGCGTGCGAGCTGTTCAATGCAGGATTTCTGCATCTCTTCAATGCAAAAGGTTCAGATTGAATATGGTATGCTAAGCCAGACTTCGGCGCTAAGACAAGAGAAAATGTGCCGAGCAGGATTTGTACATCCCTTCAACGCAAACAGTTGTTTTGGATGACCCGTGTGCAACCACGTACAAACAATTTGGTAAGATTTGTATCTGTCATATTGGGTATGTTGCCATTTGTCAAACTGGAAAGATTGACATTTGTTGATCTAGTAACATTGCCATTTGTCAACATTGTAACACTGCGATTTGTCAAAATATGTGGCTGAAAATTACTAGCACTATCTAATTTTTGCAACTAAAATTCAGTAATTAAGCATAGATTTCATTCATAGATTAAGCAGTCGTTCTCACCGGGAAGCGAGACAGCCTTTGACCGCCGTCCGCCTCGCTCCCACTGGTCTGTACTAATGGCGTGCCCGAGCGGCCGCACCCCCCCCCCATCCTCGCCACACACACAATCCTCTCTCTCCGGCCGCATCTTCGACGCCGCTCTCAGTCCTCAAAGCGGCACCCCCATCCTCGCCACACACAATCCTCTCTCTCCGCCCGCATCCTCGGTGCCGCTCTGAGTCCTCAAAGCTGTCAGTGTATGAGGATGCCACGGAAGCGCCCCATCAGAGGGAGTGGCGATGCCGGGGCTGCTGAAGCACCAGAGCACGGTGCGAATAAGGAGACAGAGGTTTTCGTCGCCAACGAAGGTGGAGAACAAGGCTCCCAACAAGCAGAGGTGGGTCGAGAAAGAACCACAAGCGACTCCAGCAGGCCTAGACTTCATCAGCAACCTCCCCGATGATATGTTGACTGTAACATCCCAAATTTCCAATTTGGAATGTTATGCGTTAAATCATCATTGCATATCATATTTTATTGCATTTTGGCTTGATCCTAGAAATTCTACGCACCTCAAGGACCCACGGAGAGAGTTGGGGATTTCGTTATTTTCATATTTGAGTTTTCTCAAATTTTGAAAAGAGGATCGTTTGATTTTTTTTATTATTTTCTCTTCGAATATTTCTCTTATGAAAATAGAAGAGAGGGGATAAAATGACTTCCCCAAAGTAAAGAAATATTGGAGATTTAATATTAAAATCAAATAAAATTTTATTCGGAGTTTTTATTGCTATTTTATTTGAATTAGGAAAAATATGCATTTTTCAAAATTGCATTAGAGGCCCAAATAAATGTTCACCTTGTACGCTAGATTTTTAGAGGACGGGGAAATTTATTTAAGGATTTTTGAAGTTTGTTTAGTATTTCTTTTCTTTGTTTTTCTGAGCGGGATTATTTAAAAAAATTCAACCGACCTAACCGGGTCGTGTCCGCCTGGGACACTAGCCCGGCCGGCCTTTAAAGCCACGGAGGCCCGAGCCGCCACCCCCGCCCGAAAACCCTAGCACCGCCCAAGTCGCCCCACCGCCGCCGCCAGAACCGCGCCGCGCCGCCGCCGCGTCGCCGTCCCGAGCCGCCGCCGCCGCATCGCTCGCGCCTCCCCGCAGTGCCGCCGCCGCCCCAGAGCCGCCGCCGCCCCGTTCCGTCACCCCGCCACCACCAGATCTCCTCGTCGCCAATGCCCCAGGCCGCCAGAGTCACCGCCGACCTTGCCGAGGTAGCCACCGCCGCCGCCGGTTTTTTTCGAAACCCTAGATTTAGATCGGTTTTATTTTTTCCGGTTTATTTACTTACCGAACGCCCATTCGTACGTTCGTTTTAACGAACGGTTTTCACTCGTTAACCGCAGACAGCGAACGTTTGTTATTTAGCCTGTTCATCTGTTTTCTTTTTCCAGGGTTTTCCCGCGATTATTTTTGTTCGCGATTTCTGCCCTAATCTTCGTTCTAGTATAACTTTTTGCTCGTTTATCGGAATCAGGCGATTCAAGCACCTAGATCTTCGTCTCGAAGCCATCTTTCTGTTTAACCAACTTGAACAAGATTTTGCTACTATAAAATTTGACTTTAGTCCAGATTAGTAATCGGATCTTGTTTCTTTTGCAGTTTGAGTTTCGTTGCTTCGTTTGATTTGATTCTTTTTGCAAACCGGAGTTCTTAAGTTGAACTTTCTGGTTAGATCTTTTATTTGAAGTTTTAGCTGTGCTTCTAGTGAGTTCTTATTGTATGCTTGTTTGTTTGTGATAGAGTACCCGGAGTGCAAAGCGTGCTACTACGAGTCTCTAGGTTTCACGGATCATTAGTAAGGCAAGTAACACTTTGATCATACCTCTTTACTACCCAGTTATATTGCATTATATCAATCCTCAAACACTTGCATGGTTAGGATCTGATTAAATTGTGGGTTTTGGGAAGTAGTTGAGGTAGTACCTATTCACCTGTTTATTTTCAAACCCTGGGAGTTACTTCTACGTTGCTTATATCGCTATGCTATGCTCGTAGACGTGGATTGGGTTTGAGTGTATTCATGACGGATGTGAATTGTTAATTAATGGTTCAACTTAAGGTGGCAACTTGAATACACATCTGGGTGGATTGTTTGTGGGCACCTGGAGAACCCAGTGTTGTCCTAGGATATCCCGGAGGACCCGTGTGATCATCCTACGGCCCGCCACCCATGCTCAAAGGGATCATAAGATTATTCATGCTAGAAAGTGCAGTCACAAGCTATTATGGGCTCTAGCCTAGTTGAGTAAGTTGCATGAAGCTCTTGAAGAGGTAGACTAGCAGATGTAGTGGGTTGTAGGTGGTACTGTCTACCCAGAGTAGAGAGTTAATGCTTCAGAAAGACTATGTCTCAAATCTCCGACCATGGATGTATTCGAGTCTTGTGGGGAAAAGTGCGCAAACCTCTGCAGAGTGTATAAACAAATCATGGTTAGCCGTATCCCCGGTTATGGACATCTTGAGTACCTGGTTCTTGGATTATCATGATTGACCTCATCACTCTTAATATAATTAGATTGGGGTTTAATGATGATGTTTAATTGGGATTGAGTTGGAGGAACCTTCTCAATGTTTAACAACTACCATGATAGTTAAATAAATTTATTCCTTCGTTGTAGGGAAAAAATGGCTTTATGCAAAATTGTAAACCTTAGAGCTTACAACCAGCCAAATATGCATGTAGTGATAGCAATTATTCTGTTCATTATTCTCTTGTGTTACCTTGCCAGCATATTCTATGTGCTGACCCATTTCGGGCTGCAACGTTCATGTTGCAGACTTTTCAGATGACGAGTAGGGAGTCATAGGTCATTGTCTTTCACTCAGTGATGCCGTTGGAGTTAATGGACTCACTTTATCTTCCAAGCCTTCCGCTGTTATCGATTTTTTAGATGGCCTTAAGCCATATTTATTGTTTTAAGTTCTCTTTTGAGACATTCGATGTAATAAGTGTGTGATTGCTACTCTGTTATAAATCTTGAAGTACTGTGCGTGTCAGCATTACCGATCCAGGGATGACATTAATGCACAGAGATCGGACTATTTGAGGTCTAGTCGCTACAAGATGGTATCAGAGCACATGCTGACTATAGGACACGACCACTAAGCTAAAACCCTAGATCACTACTCTCTTCTCATTTCTGAATCCTCTCCCTTTTCTACTCTTTAGGATGGCGGACATGAGGAACAAGTTTGCACAACCAGATGAAGACACACCCTTTGGACGACACTTGAAGGAAGTCACTAAGTACCTAAACATCGGAATACCAAGCTTCACCGGGACCTACAACACCACTTTACCAGAAGAGGAGCGCTGGATGATCCAAGTTCAAGTTCCAGGAAGGACGTTCATGCCAGTCACTGAGCCCATAGAGTTTTCATTTGATGCAGCCACCTGGAGTTTAGGCAAGAGCATGGCAGCCCACATCACTATGGGACGTATTGGAGAAGTTTACCACAAGGATCTCAAGGATACTATCTAATAGATTTGTGGGTGCCGAGATGAGCAATGGGAGATGATCAGCACCAGGAAGGATAGATCTATTGTAGCTTTCATTCAGGAGTTAAACTAGCACATTCGTCGCCAGGAGAACTAGATGTGCGTAGGCATGATAGATCTGAAAAAAGCAATTACCAGGATCACAGAGCTGGAGGAAGAACTCAAGTCTATACGCGATGGATACGAGGAGGAAATGATGATACTCGTAGAGAAGAATGACGATCTAACGAGGAAGCTAGGAGTATTCATGGGAGACCCCACGCCATGAGGAGAAGATGACGATTCCACTTGCCCGGAAAACTACATCATCATCGACGACACCGACTCGTACCCTGACGATAGCGATGATGACTTGGTTGATGAAGCTGGAGCAGATATTATGGAGTCTTCCACTGATCAATTTTTCTAGTAGACCACCATATCAGTAGTAGAATTCCACCATGTAAATAGTATAGTCCGAGCACTTTGTAATGATAGTGAGACCGATATGCCCTTGTTTGAATTGATTGAAGTGATATGATTGTGTTTGTCTCATGTGCATATGGGTAGTGTTTTCCCCCCTAGACCCCATTCCATCATGTTTTCTCATCTTTTCTAAACCCATCAGATGCCTCCGAGATGCGATAATGGATTTGCTTTCCCACCGGAGCTCACCTAGTTGATCCAGCAGCAGAATGCTTTGATGCAGATACTGGTCCAGAATCAGAATCAGGGGAACCACACCAATAACAACAACCCACCACCACCACCACCTGTTGACCACTTAGCCCGTTTTCTAAGGCTAAACTCGCCGGTGTTCTACAGTAGCACCGAGCCGATAGTTGCAGATGATTGGCTCCACAATATTGGAAGGGAGTTGACCACTGCAGGATGCACAGATGTGGAAAGAGTGTGTTTTGCCGCACATCAGCTTGATGGACCCGCAGCAGCATGGTGGGAGAATTACACTATCACCTATCCCATCGACACTGTTACATGGGACCAATTTCAGCAGGCCTTTCGCACTGCCCATGTATCAGCAGGAGCGATGGCCATGAAGAAGCGCGAGTTTTGCAACTTACGCCAAGGAGGACACACCATTGGCCAGTATGTGGATGACTTTAGAGCTAGCACGTTATGCCCCAGATGACGTTGCTACGGATGCAGCTAAACAGGAGAAGTTTCTCGAAGGGCTGAATGATGAGCTGAGCGTGCAGTTGATGGTAGCAACTTTTAATAACTACCAACAGTTGGTAGATAGAGCTCTCATGATTGAAGGGAAGCAGCAGCAGATTGACAACCGCAAGAGGAAGCATGGACACGGGAAGTATAATTCTGGAGCTCAGCAGAGACCCCGTTTTACCCCAAACTTGGGAGGACCCCTTCAAAATAACCATGGAGGTCACAATCACAATGGAGGGATTTCGCACAACCATAGTGGCCCTAGGAATGGAAATGATAATGGAGGAAGCAACGGCCAAAACCGTACCAACCCAGCAACGCCCGCCAAGAAGGATCTAAGTCACATTACTTGTTTCAAGTGTGGGAAGAATGGACATTATGCCACAGAATGTTCTGAAAAAACCAATGGAAATGGAAATGGGAGCTCTGGGAAGAAGCCCAACCCTTTCAACTGGGGACAAGTGAACCACGTTAGCGTGGAGGAGGTTGAAGCGCAACCCGATGCAGTAATAGGTAAGTTTATGATTAAGTCATATACTGCAATATTCTTTTTTATACTGGTGCATCACATTCATACATATCAAGGGGATTTGTGGATAAGTTTAAACTGCCAACCCAAGACCTTAGGACACCCATGTTAGTAACCTTGCCAGGAGCAGAGTATATGGCTAGCCTATGGTGTGCTCGGTTACCATTAAGGATTGGTAACTACCTATTTCCCTCAGACCTAATAGTATTGGAGTCACAAGGACTGGATGTGATATTAGGCATGGATTGGTTATCGAAGTATGGAGGGAACATTGACTGCGCCAGTAAGTCGATTTTTCTTACCACCCAAAAGGAAGAAGGATCAAGTATGTATCCCGGCATGTGCCGAATAGGACTCAAGTGAATTCCTTATCAGGAGTTGTACAGGAGGAAGTACCAGTGGTGAAGGATTTCCCGAATGTATTTCTAGAAGAGTTGCCAGGCATGCCACCGAATAGAGACATTGAGTTTTTGATTGAGCTTTTGCCAGGCACATGGCCAATATCTAAGAGACCATACCGAATGCCCGCTAAGGATTTAGAGGAAATTAATAAGTAGATTAAGGAGTTATTGGATAAAGGATATATTCTCCCAAGCTCATCACCTTGGGGATCATCGGTACTTCTAGTGGAGAAGAAGGATGGATCGTTGAGGATGGTTGTTCATTATCGAGGATTGAATGAGGTGACGATCAAGAACAAGTACCCACTACCGATGATCAATGATTTGTTTGACCAACTGCAAGGAGATAAGGTGTTTTCCAAGATCGATCTGCGATCAGGGTACCGCCAGCTGAAGATTCGAGAGCAGGATATACCTAAGACAACTTTTACCACAAGGTACGGGCTATATGAGTATACCGTTATGTCATTTGGTTTGACTAACGCACCTGCCTATTTTATGAACATGATGAACAAGGTGTTTATGGAGTTTTTGGATAAGTTCTTCATAGTGTTCATTGATGATATTTTGGTCTACTCGAAGAATGAAGAGGAGCATAAGGAGAATTTGCGACTGGTACTTGGGAAACTCAGAGAACATCAGCTATATGCCAAGTTCAGCAAGTGTGAGTTTTGGTTGAAGGAAGTTGGATCCCCCAGGAATGTTATATCCGGAGAAGGAATAGCCATAGACCCTACCAAAGTTGTCACTGTGACAAATTGGGAAGCACCCACGTCAGTTGGAGAGATTCGGAGTTTTCTTGGACTCGCAGGATACTACTGGAGGTTATTGAGAATTTCTCAAAGATTGCAAAGCCCATGACGGAGTTGTTGAAGAAGGACACTAAGTTTAAATGGACTGAGGAATGTGAGGCCAGTTTTCAGGAGTTGAAGAAACGCTTGGTTACAGCTCCAGTGTTGATTCTTCCAGATCAACGCACGGATTACCAGGTGTATTGTGATGCTTCTCGTCGAGGACTCGGGGCAGTGCTTATGCAGGAGGGAAGAGTTGTATCTTATGCCTCACGATAGCTTAAACCCCATGAGTTGAATTATTCTACCCATGATTTGGAGTTAGCAGCCGTAGTGCATGCGTTGAAGATATGGAGACATTTTCTCATCGGAAACCATTGTGAGGTATACACAGATCACAAGAGTTTGAAGTACATCTTCACGCAGAAGGAGTTGAATCTCAGGCAAAGGAGATGGTTGGAGCTCATTAAGGATTATGATATGAAGTTGCATTATCATCCCGGAAAGGCTAACGTAGTAGCCGATGCGTTGAGCCGCAAGAGTCATGTCAATACACTCATGATCAGAGAGTTACCCATGGAGTTAGCAGAGTATCTTCGTGAGCTATGTTTGGAAATAGTTCCGAGGGGTTATGTAACAGCATTGGAGATTCAGTCTACTTTGATGGATAAGATCGGGGAAGCTCAGAAGATGGACAAGGAGATTGCTGAGATAAAGGAGAGGATGAGCAAAGGAAAAGCTAAGGGATTTCGTGAGGATGAGCATGATACCCTATGGTTTGAAGACCGTGTATATGTGCCAAATGATCCGGAGATCAGGAAGTTGATTCTGCAAGAGGCCCATGATTCGTTGTATTCAATTCACCTAGGAAATACCAAGATGTATCTGGATTTGAAGGATAGTTTCTGGTGGACTGGAATGAAGAAGGATATTGCGGAGTATGTAGCAGTTTGTGATGTATGTCAGAGAGTGAAGGCAGAACATCAGAAGCCAGCAGGATTGTTACAGCCATTGCTGATACCCGAATGGAAGTGGGATAAACTAGGCATGGACTTTATCACGGGATTACCCAGAACTCGTTCAGGCTATGACTCGATATGGGTTGTAGTCGATCGTTTGACGAAGGTAGCTTATTTCATCCCAGTGAAGACCACTTACACCAGTGCTAAGTTGCCAAAGATTTACATGACCAGGATCGTATGTCTGCATGGAGTTCCGAGGACCATTGTATCAGATAGAGGAACCAAGTTTACCTCAAAGTTTTGGAATCAGTTGCATGAGACTTTGGGAACCAGGCTAGAGTTCAGTACAGCCTTTCACCCACAGAAAGATGGACAGACTAAGAGAGTCAATCAGACTCTGGAGGACATGTTGAGAGCTTGTGCGCTAGACTATGGATCTAGTTGGGACGACAATTTGCCTTACGTAGAGTTCTCTTACAACAACAGCTATCAAGCCAGTTTGAAGATGGCCCCTTTCGAAGCATTGTACGGAAGGAGGTGCAGGACACCGCTGTTGTGGGACGAAGTTGGAGACCATCAGTTGTTTGGACCAGACTTGATCAAAGAGTCTGAAGAGAAGGTTAAGTTGATACGCGATAGACTCAAGGTAGCCCAGACCAGGCAGAAGAGCTATGCAGATTCTAAATGCAAGCAGACAGTTTACGAAGTCGGAGACATAGTGTATCTTTGTGTATTGCCACTTCGAGGAGTGAAGCATTTTGGAGTTAAGGGAAAGTTAGCACCACGTTTTGTGGTACCATACAAAGTTTTGGAACGTATGGGAGAAGTTGCGTACAAGTTGGAATTGCCCGAAGGATTGTCAGGAGTTCACGATGTGTTCCATGTTTCTCAGCTGAAGAAGTGCCACGCAGAGATGGCTGATATTCCTCTGAGAGATACATTACCATTGGAAGCGATTCAGTTGGATAGTGATTTGACCTACGAGGAGAAACCAGTCAAGATTCTTGATTTTGCTAGCCGAGTCACACACAGCAAGGTTATCAAGTTCTGTAAAGTTCAGTGGAGCCACCATAGTGAGGATGAAGCCACCTGGGAACGAGAGGAAGACTTACGGAAGGATCACCCTCACCTATTTTCTAGCCAACCCGAATCTCGAGGGCGAGGTTCATCTTAAGGTGGGTAGGTTTGTAACATCCCAAATTTCCAATTTGGAATGTTATGCATTAGATCATCATTGCATATCATATTTTATTGCATTTTGGCTTGATCCTAGAAATTCTACGCAACTCAAGGACCCACGGAGAGAGTTGGGGATTTCATTATTTTCATATTTGAGTTTTCTCAAATTTTGAAAAGAGGATCGTTTGATTTTTAATTATTTTCTCTTCGAATATTTCTTTTATGAAAATAAAAGAGAGGGGATAAAATGACTTCCCCAAAGTAAAAAATATTGGAGATTTAATATTAAAATCAAATATGATTTTGTTCGAAGTTTTTATCGTTGTTTTATTTGAATTAGGAAAAATATGCATTTTTCGAAATTGCATTAGAGGCCCAAATAAATGTTCACCTTGTCCGTTCGATTTTTAGAGGACGGGGAAATTTTATTTCAGGATTTTTGCAGTCTGTTTAGTATTTATTTTCTTTGTTTTTCTGAGCGGAATTATTTTTTTAAAAAAAAATCAACTGACCTAACCGGGCCGCGTCCGCCTCGGACACTAGCCCGGCCGGCCTTTAAAGCCGCGGAGGCCCGAGCTGCCACCCCGACCGAAAACCCTAGCGCCGCCCGAGTCGCCCCGCCGCCGCCGCCGCGTCGCCGTCCCGAGCCGCCGCCGCACCGCCCGCGCCTCCCCGCAGTGCCGCCGCCGCCCCGGAGCCGCCGCCGCCCCGTTCCGTCACCCTGCCGCTGCCGGATCCCCTGGCCATCGACGCCCCAAGCCGCCGGAGTCGCCGCCGACCTCACCGAGGTAGCCGCCGCCGCCGGTTTTCTTTAGAAAACCGCTCGATTTTTTCGAAACCCTAGATTTAGATCAGTTTTATTTTTTTCTGGTTTATTTATTTAGCGAACTCCCATTCGTACATTTGTTTTAACGAACGGTTTTCACCCGTTAACTGCAGACAGCAAACGTTCGTTTGTTAGCCTGTTCGTCAGTTTTCTTTTTCCAGGGTTTTTCCGCAATTATTTTCGATCGCGATTTCTGCCCTAATCTTCATTCTAGTATAACTTTTCGCTCGTTTATTGGAATCAGGCGATTCAAGCGCCTAGATCTTCGTCTCGAAGCCCTCTTTCTGTTTAACCAACTTGAACAAGATTTTGCTACTGTAAAAATTTGACTTTAGTCCAGATTAGTAATCGGATCTTGTTTCTTTCGCAGTTTGAGTTTCGTTGCTTCGTTTGATTTTATTCTTTTTGCAACCGGGAGTTCTTAAGTTGAACCTTCTGGTTAGATCTTTTATTTGAAGTTTTACCCGTGCTTCTAGTGAGATCTCATTGTATGCTTGTTTGTTTGCCATAGAGTACCCGGAGTGCGAAGCGTGCTACTACAAGTCTCTAGGTTTCATGGATCATCAGCAAGGCAAGTAACACTTTGATCATACATCTTCACTACCCAATTTTATTGCATTAGATCAATCCTCAAACACTTGCATGGTTAGGATCTGATTAAATTGTGGGTTTTGGGAAGTAGTTGAGGTAGTACCTATTCACCTATTTATTTTCAAACCCTGGGAGTTACTTCTACGTTGCTTATATCGCTATGCTATGCTCGTAGACGTATATTGGGTTTGAGTGTATTCATGACGGATGTGAGTTGTTAATTAATGGTTCAACTTAAGGTGGCAACTTGAATACACATATGGGTGGATTGTTTGTGGGCACCTGGAGAACCCAGTGTTGTCCTAGGATATCCCGGAGGACCCGTGTGATCATCCTACGGCTAGCCACCCAGGCTCAAAGGGATCATAAGATTATTCATGCTAGAAACTTCCGTGTGCAGCCACAAGCTATTATGGGCTCTAGCATAGTTGAGTAAGTTGCATGGAGCTCTTGAAGAGGTAGACTAGCAGATGTAGTGGGTTGTAGGTGGTACTGTCTAACGAGAGTAGAGTTAATTCTTCAGAAAGACTGTGTCTCGAATCTCCGACCATGGATGTATTCGAGTCTTGTGGGGAAAAGTGCGCAAACCTCTCCAGAGTGTATAAACTAATCATGGTTAGTCGTGTCCCCGGTTATGGACATCTTGAGTATCTGGTTCTTGGATTATCATGATTGATCTCATCACTCTTAATATAATTTGATTGGGTTTAATGATGATGTTTAATTGAGATTGAGTTGGAGGAACCTTCTCAATGTTTAACAACTACCATGATAGTTAAATAAATTTATTCCTTTGTTGTAGGGAAAATTTGGCTTTATGCAAAACTGTAAACCCTAGAGCTTACTACAAGCCAAATATGCATGTACTGATAGCAATTATTCTGTTCATTATTCTCTTGTGTTACCTTGCCAGCATATTCCATGTGCTGACCCGTTTCGGGCTGCAACATTCATGTTGCAAACTTTTTAGACGACGAGTAAGAAGCCATGGGTCGTTGTCTTTCACTCAGTGATGCCGTTGGAGTTGATGGACTCACTTTATCTTCCAAGCCTTCCATTGTTGTCGATTTTTTAGATGGCCTTAAGCCATATTTATTGTTTTAAGTTCTCTTTTGAGACATTCGATGTAATAAGTGTGTGATTGCTACGCTGTTATAAATCCTGAAGTATTGTGCGTGTCAGCATTACCGATCCAGGGATCACACTGATGCACAGAGATCAGACTGTTTGAGGTCTGGTCGCTACATTGACCGTCATCATATCCCTCCTCCCAATCAAATATGGGGTGAGTAGAACCGCCCTTTCCCGGCGGTGGCACCCCCTATGGCTCCTCACCCATATCGGCCTCCTCGACGCCCAGGAGTTCTACCATGGCTATCGCAAAAGCTTGGATGCATTCTCCCAGATACTCGGTAGTCACCATGGCCCAATCAGAGGCCTTATCACGGGCAAGTTCTGTTCCAATTGCAAGGACCGAGCCAAGCTTGACGAGTGGTTGCGATCCCCCGCCATAGATCAACTCGAGGAGCTCGGTTTTAATGATGGGCATATGCCCTCGCTACCAACATCCGCGCTCCGCTTCACGCCCACATGGCGCCTCGCCAAGTTCATGAACTGCCATTCCCCCCCTTAATGACGCGCCCGCTTTTTTTCTACCATGACTGAAGCACCTCGAGCTCGTCGCCATCTGCATCCCAAAGGATGACATGGAGCGCCTGCTCCACGGCTGTACTGCACTCGAGTTCCTTCGTCTTCAAGAGATGAATTGGTCGAGTACCTTCCACATCACGTAATTGGATGTTTAATTTGGTATTGCAATCATGTAATGTTAAAAGTATATATATGTTGTTCTTCTATACACAGAGCATAGATGTTCTGCAGACAGAGCATATCACATCATACACGGACCGCACTAGGTAACCCGTCAGCGATGAATTCATCAATCGCAAATGGTTATATACTAGCAAGCGTTTTCCCACAACACACACGGCTTATTCCATCACAAATAGCTCGGATGGATCAACTGTATGCCACGTATCGCACACGCAACTCTAATCTGATTCGTGCTTGATGTCTTCGACATCGCTCGCACAGTTCGTCTTATTTGCCACGTATCACTATGCCGGCCTCTTCTCGCATCCCTCAGCAAGCTCTGCTCGCCGTTAGGCGCCGCGGCGCACTCTGCTCGTGATAACCCGCAAGTATAGGGGATCTCAATAGTTTTCGAGGGTAGAGTATTCAACCCAAATTTATTGCTTTGACACAAGGGGTGCCAAAGAATACTCTCAAGTATTAGCAGTTGAGTTGTCAATTCAACCACACCTAAAAGACTTAATATCTGTAGCAAAGTATTTAGCAGCAAAGTAATATGGAAGTAATGGTAACAGTGGCAAAAGTAACAGAAGCAGTTTTGTAGCAATCGTAACAGTGACAATGGAAAAGTAACTTAGCAAAGATCAATACGAAATGAACTCGTAGGCAATGGATCAATGATAGATAATTATGTCAGATGGCATTCATCATGCAACAGTTATAACATAGGGTAACGCAAAACTAGCTCCAATTCATCAATATAATGTAGGCGTGTACTCCGAATATACTCATATGTGCTTATGGAAAAGAAATTGCATGACAACTTTTGTCCTACCCTCCCGTGGCAGCGGGGTCCTATTGGAAACTAAGGGATATTAAGGCCTCCTTTTAACAGAGAACCGGACCAAAGCATTAGCACTTAGTGAATACATGAACTCCTCAAACTACGGTCATCACCAGGAAGTGTCCTGACTATTGTCACTCTAGGGTTGCCAGATCATAACACGTAGTAGGTGACTATAACTTGCAAGATCGGATCAAGAACACAAATATATTCATGAAAACATAATAGGTTCAGATCAGAAATCATGGCACTCGGGCCCTAGTGACAAGCATTAGGCATAGAAAAGTCATAACAACATCAGTCTTAGAACATAATGGATACTAGGGATCAAACCCTAACAAAACTAACTTGATTACATGGTAAATCTCATCCAACCCATCACGGTCCAGCAAACCTACGATGGAATTACTCACGCACAGCGGTGAGCATCATGAAATTGGTGATGGAGGATGGTCGATGATGACGATGGCGATGATTTCCCCTCTCTGGAGCCCAAAACGAACTCTAGATCTGCCCTCCCGAGGCAGAACAGGGCTTGGCGACGGCTCCGTATCATAAAGCGCGATGAATCGTTCTCTCTGATTTTTTTCCCCGAACATGAATATATGGAGTTGGAGTTGAGGTCGGTGGAGCCTCATGGGGCCCACAAGGACAAAGGGTGCACCCTCCACCCTTGTGGTCAGGGTGTGGGCCCCTTCAGTTGATTCTTTCACCAATATTTTTTATTTATTCCAAAAATGATCTCCATGAAGTTTCAGGTCATTCCAAGAACTTCTATTTCCACACAAAAATAACACCATGGCAATTCTGCTGAAAACAACGTCAGTCCGGGTTAATTCCATTCAAATCATGTAAATTAGAGTCCAAAACAAGGGCAAAAGCATTTGGAAAAGTAGATACGATGGAGACGTATCAACTCCCCCAAGCTTAACCCATTGCTTGTCCTCAAGCAATTCAGTTGACAAACTGAAAGTGATAAAGAAAAGCTTTTACAAACTCTGTTTGATCTTGTTGTTGCAAATATGTAAAGCCAGCATTCAAGTTTTCAGCAAAGATTATGAACGAACCATATTCACAATAACATTTAGGTCTCAGATTTATTCATATCAATGGCATAATCAACTAGCGAGCAATAATAACAAATCTTGGATGACAACAATTTCTCAAAACAATCATGATATGATATAACAAGATGGTATCTCGCTAGCCCTTTCTAAGACCGCAAAACATAAGTGCAGAGCACGCCTGAAGATCAAGGACTTACTAGACATTGTAATTCATGGTAAAAGAGATCCAGTCACAGTCATACTTAATATCAACTAATAAAAAAGCAGACAAATGACAGCGGTCTCTCTAACCGGTGCTTTTCATAAGAAGATGATGACTCAGCAATAAAAGTAAATGGATAGGCCCTTCGCAGAGGGAAGCGGGGATTTGTAGAGGTGCCAGAGCTCAATTTTTGAAATAGAGAGGAATAATATTTTGAGCGGTATACTTTCATTGTCAACATAACAACCAACAGATCTCGGTATATTCCATGCTAAATACATTATAGGCCGTTCCCAAACAGAATGGTAAAGTTTATACTCCCCCACCACCAACAAGCACATTCCACGACTGGTCTGAAACAACGGGTACCATCCAACTAACAACAGTCCTAGGGGAGTTTTGTTTGCAAATATTTTGATTTGATTTGAGCATGGGACTGGGCATCTCGGTTACCAGCCATTTTCTCGTGAATGATGAGAGGATTCCACTCATTGTGAGAATAACCCACCAAGCATGGAAGATATTGACAGCCCTAGTTGGTACATGAGCGATTTGAGCATACAAAACAGATTATCATTTGAAGGTTTAGAGTTTGGCACATGCAAATTTACTTAGAACGGCAGGTAAATACCGCATATAGGTAGGTATGGTGGACTCATATGGAACAACTTTGGGTTTATGGAAGTGGATGCACAAGCAGTATTCCTGCTTAGTACAAGTGCAGGCTAGAAAAAGACTGGGAAGTGACCAACTAGAGAGCGACAACAGTCATAAACATGCATTGAGATTAACCAACATTGAGTGTAAGAATGAGTAGGATATAAATCACCATGAACATAAATATCATGGAGGTTATGTTGATTTTGTTTCAACTACATGCGTGAACATGTGCCAAGTCAAGCCACTCGAATCATTGAAAGGAGGATACCATCCTATATCATACTACATCACAACCATTTTAGAAGCATGTTGGCACGCAAGGTAAACCATTATAAACTCCTAGCTAATTAAGCGTGGCATGAGTAACTATAATCTCTATTTTTCATTGCAAACATGTTTCATTCATAATAGGCTGAATCAGGAACGATGAACTAATCATATTTACAAAAACAAGATAGGTCGAATTCATACCAACTTTTCCTCATCTCAATAATTTCATCATATATTGTCATTATTGCCTTTCACTTGCACGACCGGACGGTGTGGATAATAATAATAGTGCACGTGCATCGGACTAAGCTGGAATCTGCAAACATTTATTCAAAGGAGAAGACAAGGTAATATGGGCACTTCGTTAGATCAACAATAATGCATACCAAGGCCAGTCAACATTTCCATCGTGGTCTTCTCCTCTCGACCCCCAAAGAAAAGAAAAGAGATTCAAAGAAACACACTGAAAAGTTTTTTGATTTTTTGAAGAAAGTAAAATAAGAACGAGAAAAACTGTTTACATGAGAAAGCTCCCAACAAGCAAAAGAAGAACGAGTTCTTTTGTGGTTTTCTTTTAATAGTACTACCAAGCATGCATATAAAGGAAATAAACTACACCTAATATTTTTGGTTTTTCTTAAGGTTTATCAAACACACAAGAAGAAAGCGAGAAAAAGAAAGAAACTAGCATGGATATACAATGAAAAAGTAAGAATACCGACAACTGGAATGAATGTGAGAACATGAATGTAATGTCAGTGAGAAATACGTACTCCCCCAAGCTTAGGCTTTTGGCCTAAGTTGGTCTATGCCCATGGGTCAAAGTAACCCTCTTCGGTGTACTGAGGAGGACCCTGGGAGTTCCACTGGTTAGCGAGCTTCTGTGGCGCCTATTAATAAATAGACTCCTGATATGGGTCAGGTGATGGCTCTGGCTCAGGAACTGGGGATCGAGTCCCCTCCCAGTATGCATGAATGTCCGCGGGCAAAACGAAGTACCTGCCTGAATGAATATCGAACAAAGTAGGTGCAGGCAATGTAATAATATGAAAAGTATCCTTGCTAAATACCAAGTTATAAATGAGTCTCTTTTCCTCATCATAGCGAAAACTTATGTGCTACCATGCTGTCATAATCTAAGTATATAGTGGGTAGCACTTTCCCGTCTTTCTCATTGTGCCTAATGGGTATCTCAAAGCGTTTAGCAAGGTGGGAGGCGAAGATACCTCCGAAAATAGGACCCTTTATACGGCTTAAACTCAACCGTTTAGCAACCATAGCGCCTAAGCTAAAAGTTCTATCACGAAGCAAAGCATGGCGCAAAATGGCAAGGTCAGGATCACTAAGGCCTCCACTCTCTCCGCAACCAATTAAACATCTCCCAGCAAATAATGAATAGTAGCGCAAAACAATGAAATGTAAGCTAGCCACTCTCGCCTTCGACACCTTTCTCCTTTCCCCTACGGTAACTTTAGCGATAAAATCTTCCACATGTCTAGGACGTGGTTCCTCGATGCTACCCTCATAAGGTAATTTACAAACCTCACAAAAGTCATAAAGCATCATCTCCTTATGCTCATTGTATAAATCAAACTCTATCGTGTGTGGTGATCTCCTAGCATGAAAATGGAAATTTTGCACAAAAGTATTAGTGAGTAGGAGATACTAATCACATTGGTCGTGGAGGAAGTCGGTGAGGCCTGCACTCTTAGCCAAATAATAGAAATCCTCATAAATTCTGGCCGACTCCAAGAGTGCATCACATGTCCATTCACGCGGCCGAATCTCCGCGGTGCGAGGAAGATTGTACTTGGGCTTCTCCTTCTCCTCATTCTCATTTTTTCCTTCGAACCCCAGCTTGAAGAGCCTCTCAACAACCTCCTCATCATTTTCTTCCCCTGAAAACTTCTGATTTTTTTAGTGACTCAAAGTAAAAGTGAACTAATCTCAACAAGATTGATAACAAATACTCCTACAAGTGCCTAGAGGGTATAACATGCATCAAAACTACTTTGGACCATATGAATTTGACATGCAAGCTCAAGAACAAGGTCACCATAGCAATAAAAATTTGCAATAAATAAAGCACTAGAACAAAAGCTAATTGGACCATTGGAGGAGTCACATGCCGAAGAACAATCCCCCAAAGCAGTTCTGTGAATGGAGCTTTGAGCAAGGAGATCAAAAATGGTAGCAAATGAGCAAGAACACCGGTTTGAGCTATGCAGTGATTTTTTCTGGAGGAAGATGAAGTGGATGGGTGCTGGAATAAGTGGAGGGGACACACATGGGGCCCACAAGGTCGGGGGGCGTGCTCAGGGGCGCAGGGCGCGCCCTCCACCCTTATGGCCCACTGGTGAGGCCCCCTGGTGTGTGGTTAGTGCCATAAATTCTCAAATATTATATAAAAAATCATACTAAATTTTCAGGGCATTTGGAGAACTTTAATTTTAGGGGCATTTTTTATTGGATGGATAATTTAGAAAACAGATAGAAAATACTATTTTTACTTTATTTAATCTAAATAACAGAAAGTAAAAGATGGGTACAGAAAGTTGTGCTTTCTAAATTCATCCATCGCATGCTCATCAAAAGGAATCCATTAACAAGGTTGATCAAGTCTTATTAACAAACTTCTTCTGAATGACATGAAACCAAAGAATTTTCGAATAACACTAGGTTACCTCAATGGGGGAGTATAAACTTTGACAGTATGACAGACTTTGTTGCCAAGGATAATCGACATATTGTCGTCATTGGGAATATCAAGAATAACAAAGTCCGTTAAGATGGTAATGTTTGCAACCTCAACAGGCACATCCTCACAAATACCGATGGGTATAGTAGTTGATTTATCAGCCATTTGCAAAGAAATTTTACTAGGTGTCAACTTATTCAATTCAAGTCTATGATACTAAGAGAAAGGCATAACACTAACACCGGCTCCAAGATCACATAAAGCAGTTTTAACATAGTTTCCTTTAATGGAGCATGGTATAGTGGGTACTCCTGGATCTCCAAGTTTCTTTGGTATTCCACCTTTAAAGTATAATTAGCAAGCATGGTAGAAATCTCAGATTCCTATATCTTTATTTTATTAGTAACAATATCTTTCATATACTTAGCATAAGGAGGCATTTTAAGCATATCAGTCAAACGCATACGCAAAAAGATAGGTCTAATCATTTTAGCAAAGTGTTCAAAATCCTCATCATCCTTTTTCATGGATGACTTAGGAGGAAAGGGCATGGGTTTCTGAACCCATGGTTCTCTTTCTTTACCATGTTTCCTAGCAACAAAGTCTCTCTTATCATAACGTTGATTCTTTGATTGTGGGTTATCAAGATCAACTGCAGGTTCAATCTCTACATCATTATCATTACTGGGTTGAGCATCAACATGAACATCATTATTAATATTATCACTAGGTTCATGTTCATTACCAGATTGTGTCTCGGCATTAGAAATAGAAATATCATTGGGATTCTCAAGTGTGTCTATAGCAGGTTCACTAGCAAGCAAAGTCCTATCAGTTTTATTTTTCTTTTTGTTACTAGGACTAGGTGCATCAGTATTAACTCTCTGAGAATCTTGCTCAACTCTCTTAGGATGACCCTCAGGATACAAAGGTTCCTGGATCATTTTACCACCTCTAGTCATAACCCTTATCATTATTCTTACTATTCAACTCATTAAGCAAATCATCTTGTGCCTTAAGTACTTGTTCTACTTGAGTTGTAACCATGGAAGCATGTTTGCTAATAAGCTTAAGATCATTAACAGTTCTACTCATATAATCACCCAAGTGGTCAAGCATGTAAGCATTACGTTTCAATTGTCTACTAACATAAGCATTGAAGTTTTCTTGTTTAACAGTGAAATTACCAAACTCATCCAAGCATTGACTAGCAGACTAATTATGAGGAATATCACCTTCATCAAATATATGGAGAGAGTTTACCTCTACTACCTATGTCGGGTTATCAAGACCATGTATTTCTTCAATAGGAGGTAAATTCTTAACATCTTCAGCTTTAATACATTTTTCTTTCATAGATTTCTTTGCATCTTGCATATCTTCAGGACCAAGATATAGAATACCCCTTTTCTTCGGAGTTGGCTTAGGAGTTGGTTCAGGAAGTGTCCAATCATTCATTACTCAATATATTATTCAATAGCAATTCAGCTTGCTCAACAGTTTGTTCCCTAAAAACACAACCAGCACAACTATCCAGGTGGTCTCTGGAAGCATCGGTTAGTCCATTATAAAAGATATCAAATATTTCATTTTTCTTGAGAGGATGATCAGGCAAAGCATTAAGTAATTGGAGAAGCCTCCCCCAAGCTTGTGGGAGACTCTCTTCTTCAATTTGCACAAAGTTAAATATTTCCTTTAAAGCAGCTTGTTTCTTATGAGTAGGGAAATATTTTTGAGAGAACTAGTAAATCATATCCTAGGGACTACGGACACAACCAGGAGCAAGAGAATTAAACCTTAACTTATCATCACCCTTTAATGAGAAATAAACAATTTGAGAATATAGTAGTAGCGAATTTTTTCCTCATGAGCAAACAGGGTAGCTATATCATTCAATTTAGTGAGATGTGCCACAACAGTTTCAGATTCGTAACCATAGAAAGGATCAGACTCAACCAAAGTAATTAACTTAGGATCCACAGAGAATTCATAATCCTTATCAGTAACAAAGATAGGTGAAGTAGCAAAATTGGGATCATATTTCATTCTAGCATTCAAGGATTTTTCTTTTAGCTTAGCTAATAGTTCCTTAAGATCCTCTCTATCATTGCAAGCAAAGAAGTCTCTAGCACTTTCTTCATCCATAAGATAACCCTCAGGTACAACAGGCAATTCATATCTAGGGGAGAACCATAATCTTCAGTTTCAATAATTCCATTCTCTCTAACCCTAGCAAGTTGTTCATCAAGAAATTCACCTAGTGGCACAATATTATCAAGCAGAGAAGTAGTTTCATCATAAACATCATGCATAGCAGAAGTGGCATCATCAATAACATGCGACATATAGGAATCAATAACAGGTGTAGGTGTCGCAAGTTCACTCAAAACAGAAGGAGAATCAAGTGCAGAGCTAGATGGCAGTTCCTTACCTCCCCTCGTAGTTGAGGGAAAAATCTTAGTTCATTGATCTTTCAATTCCTCGTAGTAATCAACATATATAAATCCCAAGTGACTCAGAGAATAGAGCTACACTCCTCGGCAATGGCGCCAGAAAAAGGTCTTCATAACCCACAAGTATAGGGGATCGCAATAATTTTTTAGGGTAGAGTATTCAACCCAAATTTATCGATTCGACACAAGGGAAGCCAAAGAATATTCTCAAGTATTAGCAGCTGAGTTGTCAATTCAACCACACCTGAAAGACTTAATATCTGCAGCAAAGTATTTAGTAGCAAAGTAATATGGAAGTAATGGTAACAGTGGCAAAAGTA
Source organism: Triticum aestivum (assembly GCF_018294505.1). Classification (NCBI taxonomy): domain Eukaryota; kingdom Viridiplantae; phylum Streptophyta; class Magnoliopsida; order Poales; family Poaceae; genus Triticum; species Triticum aestivum. The sequence continues at coordinate 181,782,924 of NC_057809.1, read as the reverse complement.
ACAGAAGCAGTTTTGTAGCAATCGTAACAGTGACAACAGAAAAGTAACTTAGCAAAGATCAATATGAAACGAACTCGTAGGAAATGGATCAATGATGGATAATTATGTCGGATGGCATTCATCATGCAACAATTTTAACATAGGGTGACACAGAACTAGCTCCAATTCATCAATATAATTAATGTAGGCATGTATTCTGAATATAGTAATATGTGCTTATGGAAAATAATTTGCATGACATCTTTTGTCCTACCCTCCCGTGGCAGTGGGGTCCTATTGGAAACTAAGGGATATTAAGGCCTCCTTTTAATAGAGAAACGGGCCAAGGCATTAGAACTTAGTGAATACATGAACTCCTCAAACTCCGATCATCGCCGGGAAGTGTCCTGACTATTGTCACTCCGGGGTTGCCGGATCATAACAGGTAGTAGGTGACTATAACTTGCAAGATCGGATCAAGAACACAAATATATTCATGAAAACATAATAGGTTCAGATCTGAAATCATGGCACCCGGTCCCTAGTGACAAGCATTAAGCATAGCAAAGTCATAGCAACATCAATCTTAGAACATAATGGATACTAGGGATCAAACCCTAACAAAACTAACTCAATTACATGGTAAATCTCATCCAACCCATCACGGTCCAGCAAGCCTGTGATGGAATTACTCACGCACGGCGGTGAGCATCATGAAATTGGTGATGGAGGATGGTTGATGATGACGATGGCGACGATTTCCCCTCTCCGGAGCCCAAAACGGACTCCAGATCTGCCATCCCGAGGAAGAACAGGGCTTGGCGGCGGCTCCGTATCATAAAACACGATGAATCCTTCTCTCTGATTTTTTTCTCCCTGGACGTGAATATATGGAGTTGGAGTTGAGATCGGTGGAGCCTCGTGGGGCCCATAAGGTAGAGGGCACGCCCCAGGGGGGTGGGTGCGCCCTCCATGCTTGTGGCCAGGGTCTGGGCCCCCTTCGGTTGATTCTTGTGCCAATATTTTTATTTATTCCGAAAATGATCTTCGGGAAGTTTTAGGTCATTTCGAGAACTTTTATTTCTGCACAAAAATAACACCATGGCAATTCCACTGAAAGTAGCGTCAGTCCGGGTTAGTTCCATTCAAATCATGCAAATTAGAGTCCAAAACAAGGGCAAAAGAGTTTGGAAAAGTAGATACAATGGAGACATATCAACTCGCGTCCGCCGACGCGCTCGGCTTGTGGACAAGTTTTCCTTGTGTGTTCAACTACTATATGCATATATATGATTGCTCGCCGTTGAGACGACCGCGGAGCGCTCTGCTCGTGTCCCTCCACGCGCACTCTGCCAGTGGTTGGGCTTGCGCACGATCACGTTGGGGGTCCCGTATGCATGCGGTTGCGTCGTGCGCGTTGCCACGCGACGCAGTTACGTGCGGCACGATGGAGTTACGCCTTGCAAATTAGAACTACCATCAGGGCGTGCCGATATTCTAGGCCGTCTGGCTTCCCCCTTTAATTCCTACGGCCATTATAACCTTAGTCTCTTCAACCTTTCGATCGCTCCCCACAACACAACAAGCACACCCACGACGACACATAGAGAGGGGATATCTAGCGGTGCTCCAATGGGGTTCGGTGAGCATAAAGTGGAGACCCACGCGAGGGAGACGGATCTCTCGGTGGTGTACACCATCAACCCGGCCGTGGTGGACGACTACATCAACACCGTTGAGCAGTTGCTTGCTTGAGACAAGTACAAGGTGGTCGGCATCGAGATCCAGCACAACGTCGGTCGTCCCAACATAGATCAGAAGGTCACCGTCACACAGTTGTGTTGCGCCATCATGTCCTCATCTACCACTACTACATGGCCACAGAGCCTTCTGACCGTTTCGCCAGGTTTGTCAACAACACCGACTACAAGTTCTCTATGGTGGAAACCACCGACGATGTAAAAGCGCTCGGGGTTATGGGCTTGGCCTGCGAGAACTTTGTCAAAATCCATGAGCACTACAGGGTCTAGGGTAGCACGAAGAAGGACTCCCTGGTTGAACTCGCCTCAACCATTGTCTACCCATACTACGAAAAGATGAAGCAGGATGCCAACAGAACACGTCTCGTATCCTAGCACAGGACCTGGATGCAGCAACTGGATGAACCTCACCTCAGGTTCGCGGCCAAGAGCGTGTACACATGCTACTAGATGCACAAGCACATCATTGACATGAGGAAGTGCCTCAATACTCAAATCGACTAGGCCGGATCGAGCCACAAGCAGAGAAACCATCATAAGAAGTAGATGATGATCAGATGATCGCTTATCCTAGTTAATCATTCATGTAATATATAGTTTACTTTGGTGTGTGGAAATGTCATGTGTGTAGTAGCCACCTATGTAATTATGCAGGTAATAGTTTACTTTGGTGTGTGCAAATGTCATGTGTGTAGTAGCCACCTATGTAATTGGATGTTTAATTTGTTATGCAACCATGTCCTTATAAGTGTGTGTGTATATATACGTGTGTTGCTGTTCTGTATGCAATCTCAACGCCCAACACACACGTCTTATTAGCAGCAATTGTCTGCGTTATTATCGGTCTTCGCATACATTTATGATTACAGACATGTTTGCCGTGTATCACACACGTCTTGTTAAATTGAACCGTTTGTGTTCTCTTAGCTCAACACAAATAGTTCATCTGAGTGAACCGTATGCCGTATATCGCACACACCTTCATCTGGCTGACCGTTTCTTTTGTGTTTCCTAATCACAAACAGTTCGTCCAAGTGAACCGTATATTGTATATCGCACACACCTTCATCTGGCTGCCTGTTTCTGTTCTTTTGCCTCATCGCAAACGGTTCATTGAACTGAACCATATGCCCCTCATCGCACACAAAACTAAATTCTGAACCGTGTTTGATGCATCCATCATCGCAAATGTTTTGCATGTTTTTTTGACATTTTTTTACATCACCATTTGCGATTATTGCATCGCACACAGTTTCGTCGAAGGGTCTCTGATCGTAGTGTTGCGTTAGTAGCATCCTGCAGTATTGCTTGTAACACAGGCAAGAACCCTTTTTCTTTGACTAGTCCATTTTGAACTTCTTCAAAACTTTATCAAGGTATGTGCTTTGTGAAAGTCCTATTAAGTGTCTTGATCTATCTTTATAGATCTTAATGCCCAATATATAAGCAGCTTCACCAAGGTCTTTCATTGAAAAACTTCTATCCAAGTATCCTTTTATGCTATCCAGAAATTCTATATCATTTCCAATTAACAATATGTCATCTACATATAATATCAGAAATGCTAATGAGCTCCCACTCACTTTCTTTTAAATACAAGCTTCACCGAAAGTTTGTATAAAACCATATGCTTTGATCACCTCATCAAAGCATATATTCCAACTCCAAGATGCTTGTACCAGTCCATAGATGGATCGCTCGAGCTTGCACACTTTATTAGCAACTTTAGGATCGACAAAACCATCTGGTTGCATCATATACAACTCTTCTTTAAGAAATCAATTAAGGAATGTAGTTTTGATGTCCATTTGCCAAATTTCATAATCATAAAATGCGGCAATTGCTAACATGATTCAGAGTGACTTAAGCATCGCTACGGGTGATAAGGTCTCATCGTAGTCAACCCCTTGAACTTGTTGAAAACCTTTCGCGACAAGTCGAGCTTTGTAGACGGTGACATTACCATCAGTGACAGTCTTCTTCTTGAAGATCCATTTATTCCCAATGGCTTGCCGATCATCGGGCAAGTCAACCAGAGTCCATACTTTGTTCTCATACATGAATCATATCTCAGATTTCATGGCCTCAAGCCATTTACCGTATTTCGGCTCATCATAGCTTCTTCATAGTTCGTAGGTTCGCCATGGTCTAGTAACATGACTTTTAGAACAAGATTACCATACCACTCTAGTGTGGAACATGCTCTCTTCAACCTACGAGGTCCAGTAGTAACTTGATCCGAAGTTTCATGATCATCATCATTAGCTTCCTCTCTAGTTGGTGTAGGCATCACGGGAATGGATTTATTTGATGTGCTACTTTCCAAATTGAGAGAAGGTACAATTACCTCATCAAGTTCTACTTTTCTCCCACTCACTTCTTTCAAGAGAAACTCCTTCTCTAGAAATGTTCCATTCTCAGCAACAAAGATCTTTCCTTCGGATCTGTGCTAGAAGTTTTACCCAATTGTTTCATTAGGGTATCCTATGAAGACTCACTTCTCTGATTTGGGTTCGAGCTTATCAGGCTGGAGCCTTTTGACATAAGTGTCGCAACCCCAAACTTTAAGAAAGATAGCTTAGGTTTCTTGCCAAACCATAGTTCATACGGTGCCATCTCAATGAATTTAGACAATACCCTATTTAATGTGAACGCAGTTGTCTCTAATGCATAACCCCAAAACAATAGTAGTAAATCGGTAAGAGACATCATATATCACACCATATCTAATAAAGTACAGTTATGACGTTCGGACACACCATTACGCTGTGGTGTTCCAGGTGGCGTGAGTTGTGAAACTATTCCACATTGTTTTAAATGAAGGCCAAACTCGTAACTCAAATATTCACCTCCATGATCAGATCGTAGAAACTTTATTTTCTTGTCACAATGATTCTCCACTTCACTATGAAATTCTTTGAACTTTTCAAATGTTTCAGACTTGCGTTTCATTAAGTAGATATACCCATATCTGCTCAAACCATCTGTGAAGGTCAGAAAATAACAATACCCGCCATGTGCCTCAACACTCAATGGACCACATACATCAGTATGTATTATTTCCAATAACTCATTGGCTCACTCCATTGTTCCAAAGAATGGAGTTTTAGCCATCTTGCCCATGATGCATGGTTCGCAAGTATCAAATGATTCATAATCAAGTGATTCCAAAAGTCCATCTGTATGGAGTTTCTTCATGTGCTTTACACCAATATGACCTAAATGGCAGTGCCACAAATATGTTGCACTATCATTATCAACTTTGCATCTTTTGGCATCAATATTATGAATATGTTTATCATCACAATCGAGATTCAACAAAAATAGACCACTCTTCAAGGGCGCATGACCATAAAAGATATTACTCATATAAATAGAACAACCATTATTCTCTGATTTAAATGAATAACTGTCTCGCACTAAACAAGATCCAGATATAATGTTCATGCTCAACGCTGGCACCAAATAACAATTATTCAGGTCTAAAACTAATCCCGATGGTAGATGTAGAGGTAGTGTGCCGATGGCGGTCACATTGACCTTGGAACCATTCCCGACACGCATCGTCACCTCGTCCTTCATCAATCTTCGTTTAATATGAGCAAACGAGCCAGTATCAAATACCCCGGTGCTACTAGGAGCATTAGTAAGGTACACATCAATAACATGTATATCAAATAGACCTTTGTTCACTTTGCCATCCTTCTTATCCGCCAAATACTTGGGGCAGTTCCGCTTCCAGTGACTAGTCCCTTTGTAGTAGAAGCACTCAGTTTCAGGCTTGGGTCCAGCTTTGGGCTTCTTCCCGGGAGTGGCAACTTGCTTGCCATTCTTCTTGAAATTCCCTTCCTTTCCCTTGCCCTTTTCTTGAAACTAGTGTCTTGTTAACCATCAACACTTGATGCTCCTTCTTGATTTCTACCTTCGCGGCCTTAAGCATCGCGAAGAGCTCGGGAATTGTCTTGTTCATCCCTTGCATATTATAGTTCATCAAGAAGCCTTTGTAGCTTGGTGGTAGTGATTGAAGAACTCTGTCAATGACACAATAAACTAGAAGATCAACTCCCAGCTGAGTCAAGTGATTATAATACCCAGACATTTTGAGTATGTGTTCACTGACAGAACTGTTCTCCTCCATCTTGCAGCTATAGAACTTGTTGGAGACTTCATATCTCTCAACCCGAGCATTTGCTTGAAATATTAACTTAAACTCTTGGAACATGTCATATGCTCCATGATGTTCAAAATGTCTTTGAAGTCCCGGTTCTAAGCCGTAAAGCATGGCACGCTGAACTATCGAGCAGTCATCAGATCGAGCTTGCCAGACGTTCAAAACATCAGCATCTGCTCCTGCGGCAGGCCTTTCACCTAGCGGTGCATCAACGACATAATTCTTCTATGGAGCAATGGGGATAATCCTCAAGTTACGGATCTAGTCCGTGTAGTTGCTACCATCATCTTTCAACTTAGCTTTCTCTAGGAACGCATTAAAATTCAGGGGAACGGTAGCTCGGGCCATTGATCTACAGCATAGATATGCAAAACTATAATACTAAGTTCATGATGAGTTAAGTTCAATTAATCATATTACTAAAGAACTCCCACTTAAATAGACATCCCTCAAGTAATCTAAGTGATACGTGATCCAAATAAACTAACCCATGTCCGATCATCACGTGAGATGGGGTAGTCATCAATGGTGAACATCTATATGTTGATCATATCTACTATATGATTCATGTTCGACCTTTCAGTCTCTAGTGTTCCGAGGCCATGTCTGTACATGCTAGCCTCGTCAAGTTTAACCCAAGTATTCTGCATGTGCAGAACTGTCTTGCACCCATTGTATGTGAACATAGAGTCTATCACACCCGGTCATTGATACGTCTCCAACGTATCTATAGTTTTTGATTGTTCCATGCTATTATATTATCTGTTTTGGATGTTTTATATGCATTTATATGTTATTTTATATTATTTTTGGGACTAACCTATTAACCTAGAGCCCAGTGCCAGTTCCTGATTTTTCCTTGTTTCTGAGTTTCGTAGAAAGGAATACCAAATAGAGTCCAAAAGGAATAAAACCTTCGCGATGATTTTTCTTGGACCAGAAGACAACCAGGAGACTTGGAGATGAAGTCTGAGGAGCCACGGGGTGGCCACAAGGATGGAGGGCACGCCCAGGGTGTAGGGCGCGCGCCCCACCCTTCTGGGCCCCTCATGCACCTCCTGACCTAATTATTTCGCCTATATATACCCATATATCCCCAAACCAGCAGGGGAAGCCACGAAAACACTTTTCCACTGCCACAAACTTTTGTACCCGTGAGATCCCATCTTGGGGACTTTTTCGGCATCCTGCCAGAGGGGGGTTCGATCATGGAGGCATTCTACATCAACTCTATTGCCCTTATGATGAAGCGTGAGTAGTTTACCTCAGACCTACGGGTCCATAGCTAGTAGCTAGATGGCTTCTTCTCTCTCTTTGATTCTCAATACCATGTTCTCCATGATGTACTTGCAGATCTATCTAGTGTAATACTCTTTTGCGGTGTGTTTGCCAAGATCTGATGAATTGTGGATGTCGTGGGAAACCACGGCCACCTATGGGACCAGAGGGCCCCTTCCTAGTTCGGCGGGGGAGGTCGCGTTGCACAAAGAGCAGACGAGTGTGGGGCAACACGGCAGAGATCACGCGGGCAATTTTTACCCAGGTTCGGGCTGCTGCGAGGCGTAAAACCCTACTCTTGCTTTGGTGGATTGATGGTGGAAGGGTGGTGGTGGTGCGTAGTACACTTGCCCGGTAGGGGCGGCAGGGGCTACAATCGTATGAGCGTTTGTGTTATCCAACCTTCTAACCTCTTCTACGGTTTCCATGGGCCTCCTTTTATAGATTAAGGGTTCACCACAATGGCAAAGTGGTCATTATGCCCTGATAAGATAGCAAACAGTGCTATCATACCTAACTCTGCTGGCTGTCAGGGTGCATTAAATGCACTGCTTAACGTCACGTCGTTGGTTGCCCGGCAAGCCTTGTCGGGCTTGTATTGCCAGCTCCGCACCGGCTCGCTTGACATGTAGCAGGACGGGTGTCGTTCATAGGTGTTTCCTGTAGAGAAAGGCCGCCATGTGGCGAATGGCTGCCACTTAGTCACTTTGCGGCTTGACACCGCACTGATCGATGACGTGGGCCGTGGCGGGGTAGTTGGTGAGGTGGTTTTGCCTTCATGAGTCCCAACAGGCCCTTGGTCCTCGTGACTTGACCTTGGTCCTCTTGAGCTGCATATAGGTCCTTCGAAGATCTTAGTTTCTTGCACTCTGGCACGGCCTTGGCCTGTCCGTGCACGAGTCTGGGGAAAATACATACCCCTGTCTGTTTTCCCCGACATAAGCCCCCGGGCCTGAGCCATAGGTGTCACACGGCACGTTGGGTTAGGCCTCAAAACAGTGCATGGACACGTGGCAAGAGAGGGTTGCGCATGCCGGTTTGCCATGGCGACTAGTCAATCCAACATCCACTTCACGCAATTACTGCGCGTCGTGTGGTCGTGGGACTATTGCAGTTAAAGTAAAACAGTAACTTTATGAAGTGCCATGCCTCTGTTCCACGCCTCCCCCTTAAGAGCAGGGGAAAAGTGGAGTGGCACGGTTCACCTGTCTCTTGCCCCGCTTTCTCATCTTCTTCCTCCACAAGCCGAACGACAGTTCCTCCTCTTACCCTCTTGTCCACCGCCGCCCTTCCCATCAAATCGCTTCTCCATCCGCATCGTCGCAGCGGAAATGGGGAAGAAACCCGCAGATAAAGGAAAATCGACGGCCACGATAAAGGATGTAGTCGCTGAGGGGAGAAATGGGGAAGAACCCCGTAGAGAAAGGAAAATCGACGGCCACGGCAAAGGATGTAGTCGCTGAGGGGAGCAGGAGGACAGCATATTTGAACAAGAAACGGAGGGGAGACGTCATCTTCCTCCCGTCGACCCTGAGCGGCCCGGTCCTCCAGGCGAGGTATGGTTATTGATACGTCCATTTTGCATCATGCTTTTATGTTGATATTTAGTGCATTATGGGTTGTTACTACACATTATATCACCATACTTATGCCTATTCTCTCTTATTTTACAAGGTTTACATTAAGAGGGAGAATGCCGGCAGCTGGAATTCTGGGCTGGAAAAGGAGCAAATATTAGAGACCTATTCTGCACAACTCCAAAAGTCCAGAAACTTCACGGAGCATGTTTTTGGAATAAATAAAAAATATTGGGCGAAGAAAGTACCAGAGGGGGCCACCAGCCAGCTACAAGGGTGGAGGGCGCACCCTACCCCTTGGGCGCGCCCCCCGACCTTGTGGGCCCCCTGGCAGGCCTCCGGTGCCCATCTTTGTCTATATGGTGTCTTTCACCCTAGAAAAAAACAATAAGAAGCTTTCGGCACGAAGCGCCGCCGTCTCGAGGCGAAACCTGGGCAAAACCAATCTAGGGCTTCGGCGGAGCTGTTCTGCCGGGGAAACATCCCTCTGGGAGGGGGAAATCGTCATCATCGTCATCATCTTCGATCCTCTCATCGAGAGGGGGTCAATCTCCATCAACATCTTCACCAGCACCATCTCCTCTCAAACCCTATTTCATCTCTTGTATTCGATCTTGGCCCCAAAACCTCAGATTGGTACCTGTGCGTTGCTAGTAGTGTTGATTACTCCTTGTAGTTGATGTTAGTTGGTTTATTCGATGGAAGATCGTATGTTAAGATCCTTAACGATAATTAATACTCCTCTGATTATGATTACAAATATGCTTTGCGAGTAGTTACATTTGTTTCTGAGGACATGGGAGAAGTCTTGTTATAAGTAATCATGTGAATTTGGTATTCGTTTGATATTTTGATGAGATGTATGTTGTCTCTCCTCTAGTGCTGTTATGTGAACGTTGACTACATGACACTTCACCATTATTTGGGCCTATGGGAAGTCATTTGGAAGTAATAAGTAGATGATGGGTTGCTAGAGTGACAGAAGTTTAAACCCTAGTTTATGCGTTGCTTCGTAAGGGGCTGATTTGGATCCACATGTTTCATGTTATGGTTAGGTTTACCTTAATACTTCTTTTGTAGTTGCGGATGCTTGCGAGAGGTGTTAATCATGGGTGGGAGGCTTGTCCAAGGAAGGGCAGCACCCAAGCACTGGTCCACCCACATATCAAATTATCAAAGTAACGAATGTGAATCATATGAGCATGATGAAAACTAGCTTGACAACAATTCCCATGTGTCCTCGGGAGCGCTTTGCTTTATATAAGAGTTTGTCCAGGCTTGTCCTTTGCTACAAAAAGGATTGGGCCACCTTGATGCACCTTGTTTACTTTATTTGCTTGCTACCCGTTACAATTTACCCTATAAAAAACTATCTGTTACCGATAATTTCAGTGCTTGCAGAGCATATGTACCTTGCTGAAAACCGCTTGTCATTTCCTTCTGCTCCTTGTTGGATTCGACACTCTTACTTATCGAAAGGACTACGATAGATCACCTATACTTGTGGGTCATCAAGACTCTTTTCTGGCGCCATTGCCAGGGAGTGAAGTGCCTTTGGTAAGTGGAATTTGGTAGGGAAACATTTATATAGTGTGATGTAATTTACTGTCACTTGTTACTATGGAAAATAATCCTTTGAGGGGCTTGTTCAGGGTATCTTCACCTCGAACGGAACCACAATTAGTTGCACCTCAACCTACTGCACCTACTGAAAATATTTATTATGAAATTCCTTCGGGTATGATAGAGAAACAACTAGCTAATCCTTATGCAGGAGATGGAACATTACATCCTGATATGCACCTAATCTATGTGGAAGAAGTTTGTGGATTATTTAAGCTTACACGTATGCCCGAGGATGTGATCAAGAAGAAGGTCTTCCCTTTATCTTTTAAGGGAAAGGCATTGACATGGTATAGGCTATTGGATGATATTAGATCATGGAACTACAACCGATTGAAATTGGAGTTTCATCAGAAGTTTTATCATATGCATCTGGTTCATCGTGATCGGAATTATATATATAATTTTTGGCCTCATGAAGGAGAAAGTATCGCTCAAGCTTGGGGGACACTTAAGTCAATGTTATATTCATGCCCCAATCATGAGCTCTCAAGAAAAATTATTATTCAAAACTTTTATGCTTGGCTTTCTCATAATGATCGATCCATGCTCGACACTTCTTGTACTGGTTCCTATATGAAGAAGGATATTGAATTCAAATGGGACTTATTAGAAAGAATTAAACGCAACTCTGAAGATTGGGATCTCGATGAAGGTAAGGAGTCAAGTATAAACCTTAAGTTTAATTGTGTTAAATCTTTTATGGATACCGATGTTTTTCGTGATTTTAGCACTAAATATGGACTTGACTCTGAGATAGTAGCTTCTTTTTGTGAATTTTTTGCTACTCGTGTTGATATCCCTAAGGAGAAGTGGTTTAAATATAATCCTCCCATTGAAGTTCAAGTAGTTCAACCTATTAAAGTTGAAGAAGAAACCATTATCTATAATGTTGATCCTATTGTTCCTACTGCTTACATTGAGAAACCACCTTTCCCTGTTAGAATAAAGGATCATGCTAAAGCTTGAACTGTGGTTCGTAAGAATTATACTAAAACACCTAAACACTCTGAGCAAATTAAAGTTGAACCTAGTATTGCTATGGTTAAAGATCTCTTGGTTGATAATATTGATGGGCATGTTATTTATTTCTGTGATGAAGCTGCTAGGATTGCTAAACCTGATACTAAAGATAAACATAGACCTGTTGTTGGCATGCTTGTTGTTTTTGTTAAAATTGGAGATCATTGTTATCATGGCTTATGTGATGTGGGTGCTAGTGTGAGTGCAATTCCTTATACCTTATATAAAGAAATTATGAATGATATTGCGCCTACTGAGATAGAAGATATTGATGTTACTATTAAGCTTGCTAATAAAGATACTATATCACCAATTGGGATTGTTAGAGATGTTGAAGTCTTGTGTGGGAAAATTAAATATCCTACTGATTTTCTTGTTCTTGGTTCCCCACAAGATAATTTTTGTCCCATCATATTTGGTAGACCATTCTTCAACACTGTTAATGCTAAGATAGACTATGAGAAAGATATTGTTATTGTTGGTTTAGGGGACATGTCTCATGATTTTAATTTCTCTAAATTTCATAGACAACCCCATGATAAAGAATTGCCTAGTAAGGATGAAATTATTGGTCTTGCTTTTATTTCCGTGCCTCCTAATGATCCTTTAGAACAATATTTGCTAGACCATGAAAATGATATGTTTATGAATGAAAGAAGAGAAATGGATGAAGTTTTCTTTAATTAGGGGCCTATTTTGAAACACAATTTTCCTGTTGAAATCCTTGGGGATCCTCCTCCACCTAAGGGTGATCCCGTGATTGAGCTTAAACAATTACTTGATACTCTGAAATATGCTTATCTTGATGAAAAGAAGATATGTCCTGTTATTATTAGTGCTAGCCTTTCAGAGCATGAAGAAAAGAAATTATTGAAAACTCTGAAGAAGCACCATGCTGCTATTGGATATACTCTTGATGATATTAAGTGCATTAGTCCGACTCTATGTCGGCACAAAATTAAATTGGAGAAAGACACTAAACCGGTTGTTGATCATCAAGAAGGTTAAATCCTAAGATGAAAGAAGTGGTAAGAAATGAAATACTAAAGCTTCTGGAGGCAGGTATAACTTATCCTATTGCTGATAGTCAATGAGTAAGTCCCGTTCATTGTGTCCCTAAGAAGGGAGGTATTACTGTTGTTCCTAATGATAAGAATGAATTGATTCCTCAAAGAATTGTTACAGGTTATAGAGTGGTAATTTATTTCCATAAATTAAATAAAGCTACTAGAAAATATCATTACCCTCTACCTTTTTTGACCAAATGCTAGAAAGATTATCCAAGCATACACATTTCTGCTTTCTACATGGTTATTCTGGTTTCTCTCAAATACATGTGTCAAAAGAAGACCAAGAGAAAACCACTTTTACTTTCCCTTTCGGTACCTTTGCTTATAGACGTATGCCTTTTGGTTTATGTAATGCACCTGCTAACTTTCAAAGATGTATGACTGATATATTCTCCGACTTTTGTGAAAAGATTGTTGATGTTTTCATGGATGATTTCTCCGTTTACGGAACTTCTTTTGATGATTGCTTAAGCAACCTTGATTGAGTTTTGCAGAGATGTGAAGAAACTAATCTTGTATTGAATTGGGAGAAGTGCCACTTTATGGTTAATGAAGGTATTGTCTTGGGGCATAAAACATCTGAAAGAGGTATTGAAGTTGATAAGGCTAAAGTAGATGCTATTGAAAATATGTCATGCCCTAAAGATATCAAAGGTATAAGAAGTTTCCTTGGTCATGCTGGTTTCTATAGGAGGTTTATTAAAGACTTCTCTAAAATTTCTAGGCCTCTCACTAATCTCTTACAAAAAGATGTTCCTTTTGTTTTTATGATGATTATGTAGAAGCATTTGAAATACTTAAGAAAGGCTTGATTTTTGCACCTATTGTTCAGCCACCTGATTGGAATTTACCCTTTGAAATTATGTGTGATGCTAGTGATTGTGCTATTGGTGTTGTTCTAGGACAAAGAGTTGATAAGAAATTAAATGTTATTCAGTATGCTAGTAAAACTCTAGATAGTGCCCAGAGAAATTATGCTACCACCGAAAATGAAATTTTTAGCAATTGTATTTGCATGTGATAAGTTCAGACCTTATATTGTTGATTCCAAAGTAACTGTTCACACTAATCATGCTGCTATTAAATACCTTATGGAAAAGAAAGATGCTAAACCTAGACTTATTAGATGGGTTCGCTTACTACAAGAATTTGATTTATATATTATTGATAGAAAGGGAGCTGAGAACCCCGTTGCAGACAACTTGTCTAGGTTAGAAAATGTTCTTGATGACCCACTACCTATTGATGATAGCTTTCCTGATGAACAATTAAATGTCATAAATGCCTCTCATAATACTCCATGGTATGCTGATTATGCTAATTATATTGTTGATAAATTTATACCACCTAGTTTCACATACCAGCAAAAGAAAAAGGTTTTCTATGATTTAAGACATTACTTCTGGGATGACCCACACCTTTATAAAGAAGGAGTAGATGGTGTTATTAGACATTGTGTACCTGAGCATGAACATGAATAGATCCTACAGAAGTGCCACTCTGAGTCTTACAGAGGACACCACACTGGAGATAGAACTGCACATAAGGTTTTGCAATATGGGTTCTATTTGCCCGCTCTCTTTAAGGATGCTAGCAAGTTTGTCTTGTCTTGTGATCAATGTCAAAGAATTGGTAATATTAGTAGACGTCAGGAAATGCCTATGAACTATTCACTTGTTATTAAACCATTTGATGTTTGGGGCTTTGATTATATGGGACATTTTCCTTCCTCTAATGGGTATACACATATTTTAGTTGTTGTTGATTACGTTACTAAGTGGGTAGAAGCCATTCAAACTAGTAGTGCTGATCATAACACCTATATTAAGATGCTTAAAGAAGTTATTTTTTCGAGGTTTGGAGTCCCTGGATATTTAATGACTGATGGCGGTTCACATTTTATTCATGGTGCTTTCCGTAAAATGCTTGCTAAGTACGATGTTAACCATAGAATTGCATATCCATATCATCCTCAGTCTAGTGGTCAACTAGAATTGAGTAATAGAGAGATTAAATTAATTTTGCAAAAGACTATTAAAGATCTAGAAAGAATTGGTCTAAGAAACTTGATGATGCTTTGTGGGCTTATAGAATTTCTTATAAGAATCCTATGGGTATGTCTCCATATAAAATGGTTTATGGAAAGGCATGTCACTTACCTCTTGAACTAGAACATAAGGAATATTGGGCTATTAAAGAGCTTAATTATGATTTCAAACTTGTCAGTGAGAAGAGGTTATTTGACATCAACTCACTTGATTAATGGAGAACCCAAGTCTATGAGAATGCCAAGTTGTTTAAAGAAAAAGTTAAAAGATGGCATGATAAAAGGATACAAAAGCATGAGTTCAATGTAGGTGATCATGTTTTTCTATACAATTCTCCTTTAAGATTTTTTTGCAGGAAAGCTTCTCTCTAAATGGGAAGGTCCTTACATCATCAAGGCGGTCTATCATTCCGGTGCCATAAAAATCAAGAATGCCGAAGGACAAATCCGAAGGTGGTAAATGGTCAAAGAATCAAACATTACATCTCAGGTACTCCCATAAATGTTGAGACCAATATAATTGATACTGTAACACCGGAGGAGTACATAAGGGACACTTTCCAGAACGTTTCAGACTCCGAAAAGGAATAGGTATGTGGTACGGTAAGTAAACCGACTCCAAAATGTTTCCAATGATAAATTGTCTCTGTTTTGGAATATTTAAAAAATAGGAAAATTAAAAGTAGTCCGAAAGAGACACGAGGCGTCCATAGTGGTGGAGGGCGCACCCCCTTGCCCCCCGACCTTGTGGCCACCTCATGTGCCCTCCGGACTCCGTTTTCTTGCACAATACTTCTTTTGGTCGATAAAAATTCATTATATGATCTCCCAAAAGTTTTGACCACCGTACCACGACAATATCTCCTATTTTTGTTTCGAGTTGTTTTTGTGACAGATCTAGATCATCATGACATCTCCAAGCGCCCCCAAAGACAAGTTTTTCGAGAAGATCATCAACCCCTACCTTGCGGAGGTGTTGCGACACCCGCAAGCCATTGAGTTGCGTGAGGGGGTGCTGCACATCCGCGATGTTGAGGGTCCAAAGAAGACCGAAAGCATGGAGACGAGGCTTGAAGAAATGGAGCAACAAGTTTTCAAGTGCCGAGGGATGATGGAGCATGGAATCAACGCAAATCACATGATGATCGTGGAGTTCACCAAGAAGCACAAGCTGGATCCCAAGAGCATTGAGGAGGCCATCTTCAGGCTTTATGAGAAAATTGAGCATCTCCAAGCCCAGATCTATGACCTACAAAACCAAAATTGTCAGTATGAATATAGATTTAAGAGGATGATTGGTTGCAGATTCGAGGATCCCGAAGACTCGATCATCCTTCTATGATGGTGAGCCTCTGCCTTGGAAGATGGACAACAAATCTACTTCATCAACAACTCCTTCATCACCATCCCCGAAGAATGAGATCTAAATACATGGGTTTGGGCACTCCCCTTGACAATTGCCAAGCTTAGGGGAGTGCCTCTCTAGTTAGTGTAGGCATCACGGGAACGGATTTCTCTGATGTGCTACATTCCAAATCGAGAGAAGGTACAATTACCTCATCAAGTTCTACTTTCCTCCCACTCACTTCATTCAAGAGAAACTCCTTCTCTAGAAATGTTCCATTCTTGGCAACAAAGACCTTGCCTTCGGATCTATGGTAGAAGGTGTACCCAATTGTTCCCTTAGGGTATCCTATGAAGACGCACTTCTTCGATTTGGGTTCGAGCTTATCAGGCTGAAGCCTTTTGACATAAGTGTCGCAACCCCAAACTTTAAGAAATGGCAGCTTAGGTTTCTTGACAAACCATAGTTCATACAATGTTGTCTCAACAGATTTAGACGATGCCATTTTTAACATGGATGAGGTTGTCTCTAATGGATAACCCGAAAACGATAGTGGTAAATCGGTAAGAGACATCATAGATCGCACCATATCTAATAAAGTATGGTTACGACATTCGGACGCACCATTACGCTGTGGTGTTCTAGGTGGCGTGAGTTGTGAAACTATTCCACATTGTTTTAAATGAAGGCCAAACTCATAACTCAAATATTTTCCTCCACAATGAGATCGTAGAAACTTTATTTTCTTGTTACGATGATTCTCCACTTCACTCTGAAATTCTTTGAACTTTTCAAATGTTTCAGACTTGTGTTTCATCAAGTAGATATACCCATACCTACTCAAATCATTTGTGAAGGTGAGAAAATAACAATACCCGCCGCGTGCCTCAATACTCATCGGACCGCATACATCGGTATGTATTATTTCCAATAAGTCATTAGCTCGCTCCATTGTTCCGGAGAACAGTTTTAGTCATCTTGCCCATGAGGCATGGTTCGCAAGTATCAAATGATTCATAATCAAGTGATTCCATAAGTCCATCCGCATGGAGTTTCTTCATGTGCTTTACACCAATATGACCTAAACAACAGTGCCACAAATATTTTGCACTATCATTATCAACTTTGCATCTTTTGGCATCAATATTATGAATATGTGTATCACTATGATCGAGATTCAATAAACCATTCACCTTGGGTATATGACCACAGAAGGTTTTATTCATGTAAACAGAACAATAATTATTCTCTGACTTAAATGAATAATAGTACTGCAATAAACATGATGTAATCATATTCATGCTTAATGCAAACACCAAATAACATTTATTTTAGGTTCAACACTAATCTCGAAGGTAGAGGGAGTGTGCGATGGTGATCATATCAACCTTGGAATCACTTCCAACACACATCATCACTTGGCCCTTAACTAGTCTCTGTTCATTCTGCAACTCTTGTTTTGAGTTACTAATCTCAGCAACTGAACATGTATCAAATACCCAGGGCGACTACAAACACTAGTAAGATACACATCAATAACATGTATATCAAATATTCCTTTGTTCACTTTGCCATCCTTCTTATCCGCCAAGTATTTGGGGTAGTTCCGCTTCCAGTGACCATTTCCTTCGCAGTAGAAGCACTCAGTTTCAGGCTTGGGTCCAGCTTTGGGCTTCTTGATGGGAGTGACAACTTTCTTGTCATTCTTCTTGAAGTTCCCTTTCTTTCCCTTGCCCTTTTTCTTGAAACTAGTGATCTTGTTAACCATCAACAATTGATGCTCTTTCTTTATTTCTACCTTCGCTAATTTCAACATCGCAAAGAGCTCGGGAATCATTTTTGTCTCTTGCATATTATAGTTCATCACGAAGTTCTAGTAGCTTGGTGATAGTGACTAGAGAACTCTGTCAATCACTATCTTATCTGGAAGATTAACTCCCACTTGATTCAAGCGATTGTAGTACCCAGACATTCTGAGCACATACTCACTAGCTGAGCTATTTTCCTCTATCTTGTAGGCAAAGCACTTGTCAGAGGTCTCATACCTCTCGACATGGGCATGAGTCTGAAATACCAATTTCAGCTCTTGGAACATCTCATATGCTCCGTGGCGTTCAAAACGTTTTTGAAGTCCCGGTTCTAAGCCGTAAAGCATGGCGCACTAAACTATCAAGTAGTCATCATATCGAGCTTGCCAAACATTCATAACGTCTGCATATGTTCCTGCAATAGGTCTGTCACCTAGCGGTGCATCAAGGACATAATTCTTCTATGCAGCAATGAGGATAATCTTCAGATCACACACCCAGTCCACATCATTGCTACTATCATTTTTCAACTTAGTTTTCTCTAGGAACATATCAAAAAATAGGGGAGCTACATTGCAAGCTATTGATCTACAACATAGATTTGCAAATACTATCAGGACTAAGTTCATGATAAATTATGTCCAATTAATCAAAGTACTAATGAACTCCCACTTAAATCGGCATCCCTCAAGTTGTCTAAATGTCACATGATCCAAATCAACTAACCTGTGTCCGATCATCATGTGAGATGGGGTAGTGATCAATGGTGAACATCTCTATGTTGATCATATCTACTATATGACTCATGTTCGACCTTTCGGTCTCCAGTGTTCCGAGGCCATGTTTGTACATGCTAGGGTCGCCAAGTTTAACCCAAGTATTCTGCATGTGCAAAATTTTCTTACACCCATTCTATGTGAACATAGAGTCTATCACACCCGATCATCACGTGGTGTCTCGAAATGACGAACTATAGCAACGGTGCATACACAAGGAGAACACATTTATCTTGAAATTAAGTGAAGGGGTCATCTTATAGTGCTACCACCATTCTAAGCAAAATAATATGCATAAAAGATAAACATCATATGCAATCAAAATATGTGACATGATATGACCATCATCATCTTGTGCTTTTGATCTCCATCTCCAAAGCATCGTCATGATCTCCATCGTCACCGGCTCGACATCTTGATCTCCATTGTAGCGTCGTTGTGTCGAGGTCATCACACCAACTATTGCTTCTACAATTATCGCTAACGCATAGTGATAAAGTAAAGCAATTACATGGTGCTTGCACTTCATACAATAAAGAGACAACCCTAAGGCTCCTGCTGGTTGTCGATATTACAAAACATGATCATCTCATACATCAACATATATCATATCATATCTTGACCATATCACATCACAACATGCCCTGCAAGAACAAGTTAGACGTCCTCTACTTTGTTGTTGCGAGTTTTACATGGCTGCTGATACGTCTCCAACGTATCCATAATTTGTGATTGTTCCATGTTGTTATATTATCATTCTTGGATGTTTTACAATCATTTTATATCATTTTTTTGTACTAACCTATTGACATTGTGCCCAGTGCTAGTTGCTATTTTTGCTTGTTTTTTACATCACAGAAAATCAATACCAAACAGAATCCAAACGCAGCAAAACTTTTTGTGGAATTTTTATGGACCAGACGACACCCAATGGGACAGAGAAGCACCTGGGGGTGCCCCAAGGGGGCCACAACCCACCAGGGCGTGCCTGGGCCCCCAGGCGCGCCCAGGTGGGTTGTGCCCACCTCGGTGGCCTCCCACACTGCCTCTTTGCTCTATAAGTACCCCCATATTCCAGAAACGCTAGGGGAGTCAATGAAAATAAATTCCAGCTACCACAAGTTCCAGAAACACCAGATCCAATCTAGACACCATCACGGAGGGGGTTCATCATCCTCATTGGTGCCTCTCCGATGATGTGTGAGTAGTCTTTTGTAGACCTTTGGGTCCGTAGTTAGTAGCTAGATGGCTTCCTCTCTCTCTCTCTCTCTCTCTCTCTCTCTGTGTGTGTGTGTGTGTGTGTGTGTGTGTGTGTGTGTCTTTTGATTCTCAATACAATTGTCTCTTGGAGATCTATTTGATGTATCTCTTTTTGAGATGTGTTTGTTGGGATCCGATGAACTTTGAATTTATGATTAGAACTATGTTTTTATCCACGAAAGTTATTTGAGTTCTTTGATCTCTTATATGCATGATTACTTATAGCCTCGTATTTCTTTTCAGAATCTTTGGTTTAGTTAGGCCAACTAGATCGATTTTTCTTGCCATGGGAAGAGGTGCTTTGTGATGGCTTCGATCTTACGGTGCTTGATCCCAGTGAAACAAGGGGAAACGACCTGTATGTATCATTGCTATTAAGGATAACAAGATGGGGTCTATTTCTACATAAATAGATCTTGTCTACATCATGTCATCGTTCTTATTGCATTACTCCGTTTCTCCATGAACTTAATACACTAGATGCATGCTGGATAGCGGTCGATGTGTGGAGTAATAGTAGTAGATGCAGGCAGGAGTCGGTCTACTAATCTTGGATGTGATGCCTATATAATGATCATTGCCTGGATATCATCATAATTTTTTGAAGTTCTACCAATTGCCCAACAGTAATATGTTAACCCACCGTTTGCTATTTTTCTCGGGAGTAGCCACTAGTGAAACCTATGGCCCCGGGTCTCTTCTTTATTATATTTGCCTTCGCGGTCTATTTTTATTTGCTTTTATTTTCAGATCTATTAATCCAAAAAACCCCAAAATACCTTGCTGCAATATTTATTTATTTATTTCATATCGCGTTCCTGCGAGATCCATTTATCCAATCTACTACAATTTTACCTATCTTTTTACCCATGAGGGATTGACAACCCCTCTCTTACGTCGGGTTGTAAGTATTTGTTCTTTGTTTGCAGTGTTGGGAATCATTGCATGGAAAACAAAAATTTTCTATGCACACGCAATGATCTATCCATGGAGATGCATAGCAACGAGAGGGAGAGTGTGTCTACGTACCCTCATAGACCATAAGCGGAAGCGCTTCACAACGTGATTGATGTAGTCGAACTTCTTCGCGCTTCAACCGATCAAGTACTGAATGCACGGCACCTCCGCGTTCTGCACATGTTCAGCTCGGTGACTTCCTTGCCTTCTTGATCCAGCAAGACGTTGAGGTAGTATATGAGTTCCATCAACACGACGGCATGGTGATGGTGATGGTGAAGTGATCCTCGCAGGGCTTCGCATAAGCACTACGAAAAGACCGGGGGTGTAAACAGTGGAAGGGGGTGCCGCACATGGCTAAACAATAGTCTGGGGTGTGCTAGGTGCCCTCCTCATATATATATATATATATATATATATATGTGTGTGTGTGTGTGTGTGTGTGTGTGTGTGTGTGTGTGTGTGTGTGTGTGTGTGTGTGTGGGAGGGAGCGGCCAAGGGGCGTCCCAAGCCATGTTCAAGAATTCATCCGATTAACCAGTTAACTTGCCGATTAATCCCTACTCATAGGGTCATCGAGTAGCTGATAAACCAAAAAATCGTCCGATTAATTGATTAAATGGCTAATTAACTTGTCAATTAGCCGATTAATCCCCTACTCGCTAGCCAACCGAGCAGCTACCAGTTAATGATTTCCTCAACAATGGTCCCAAGTAGGTCCGAATCCTACTTGGGCTCCTGCCCTTGGCCACTCCTGATACGTCTCCAATGTATCTATGATTTATGAAGTATTCATGCTGTTATTTTATCATTCTTGGGTGTTTTACAATCATTTTATAGAAACTTTATATCATTTTTTGGGACTAACCTATTGACCCAATGCCCAGTGTCAGTTGTTGTTTTTTGCTTGTTTTTTACATCACAGGAAATCAATATCAAACGGAGTCCACACACCGAGAAACTTTTTGGAGATTTTTTATGGACCAGAACACCCAGGATGGGCCAGAGAAGCACCTGGGGGGTGCCCCGAGTGGGCGCCTGGGGGCCCAGGGGCACCCAGGTGGGTTGTCCCCACCTTGGTGGCCTCCCGCACCCCCTCTTTGCCCTATAAATTCCCAAATATTCCCAAAACCCTCGGGGTTAACCTAGATCAGAAGTTCCGCCGCCGTAGACCTCCGTAGTCACTGAAAACCAAACTAGACTCTGTTCCGGCACCCTGCCAGAGGGGGGAATCATCTCCGGTTGCCATCTTCATCATCCCGGCGGCCACCACGATGACGAGGGAGTAGTCCACCCTCGGGCTAAACGTATGTACCAGTAGCTATGTGTTTAATATCTCTCTCTCTCCCGTGTTCTTGAGATGTCACGATCTTGATGTATCGTAGGCTTTGTTAATATAGTCGGATCATATGGTGTTTTCCCCACTCTATCTTGTTGTGATGAATTGAGTTTTTCCCTTTGAGATTTAGTTGTTATCGGATTGAATACTTTTATGGATTTGAGAACACTTGATATATTTCTTGCAATTGAATACTCATGGTGACAATGGGGTATTGATACGTCTCCAACGTATCTATAATTTTTGATTGATCCATGCTATGTTATCTACTGTTTTGGGCAATATTGGGCTTTATTATCCACTTTTATATTATTTTTGGGACTAACCTATTAACTGGAGGCCCAGCACAGAATTGTTGTTTTTTGCCTATTTCAGTGTTTCGAAGAAAAGGAATATCAAACGGAGTCGAAACGGAACTAAATCAACTGTAGAAGTTATTTTTGGAAGGAAAGCTACCGGATGGACTTGGACCCCACGTCAGGAGCCAAGGGAGGTGCTCACGAGGGTGGGGGCGCCCCCCCTAGGGCGTGCCCCTGCCTCGTGGGGCCCCCGAAGCTCCACCGACGTACTTCCTGCACCCATATATACTCACGTACCCTAAAACTTCCAGAACAGACAATAGATCGGGAGTTCCGCCGCCAGAAGCCTCCGTAGCCACCGAAAGCCAATCTAGACCCGTTCCGGCACCCTGCCAGAGGGGGCAATCCTTCACCGGTGGCCATATTCATCATCCCGGTGCTCTCCATGGCGAGGAGGGAGTAGTTCTCCCTCAGGGCTGAGGGTATGTACCAGTAGCTATGTGTTTGATCTCTCTCTCTCATGTTCTTGAGGTGATACGATCTTGATGTATCGCGAGCTTTGCTATTATAGTTGGATCCAATGATGTTTATCCCCCTCTACTCTCTTGTAATGAATTGAGTTTCCCCTTTGAAGTTATCTTATCGGATTGAGTCTTTAAAGATTTGAGAACACTTGGTGTATGTGTTGCCGTGCGTATCTGTGGTGACAATGGGATACCACGTGATTCACTTGATGTGTGTTTTGGTGACCAACTTGCGGGTTCCGCCCATGAACCTATGCATAGGGGTTGGCACACATTTTCGTCGTGATTCTCCGGTAGAAACTTTGGGGCACTCTTTGAGGTTCTATGTGTTGGTTGAATAGATGAATCTGAGATTGTGTGATGCATATCGTATAATCATACCCACAGATACTTGAGGTGACATTGGAGTATCTAGGTGACATTAGGGTTTTGGTTGATTTGTGTCTTAAGGTGTTATTCTAGTACGAACTCTAGGGCTGTTTGTGACACTTATAGGAATAGCCCAACAGATTGATTGGAAAGAATAACTTTGAGGTGGTTTCATACCCTACCATAATCTCTTCGTTTGTTCTCCGCTATTAGTGACTTTGGAGTGACTCTTTGTTGCATGTTGAGGGATAGTTATGTGATCCAATTATGTTATTATTGTTGAGAGGACTTGCACTAGCGAAAGTATGAACCCTAGGCCTTGTTTCCTAGCATTGCAATACCATTTACGCTCACTTTTATTATTAGTTACCTTGCTGTTTTTATATTTTCAGATTACAAATACCTTTATCTACCATCCATATACCACTTGTATCACCATCTCTTCGCCGAACTAGTGCACCTATACAATTTACCATTGTATTGGGTGTGTTGGGGACACAAGAGACTCTTTGTTATTTGGTTGCAGGGTTGCTTGAGAGAGACCATCTTCATCCTACGCCTCCTATGGATTGATAAACCTTAGGTCATCCACTTGAGGGAAATTTGCTACTGTCCTACAAACCTCTGCACTTGGAGGCCCAACAACGTCTACAAGAAGAAGGTTGTGTAGTAGACATCAAGCTCTTTTCTGGCGCTGTTGCCGGGGAGGTGAGTGCTTGAAGGTATATCTTTAGATCTTGCAATCGAGTCTTTTAGTTTCTTGTTTTATCACTAGTTTAGTCTATAAAAGAAAACTATAAAAATGGAATTGAGTTTGTCTCATACGCTTCATCTTTTTAATATCTTTCGTGAGTATGATGGAAAGGAAAATTGTGCCAAAGTGTTAGAAGAAGAATGCATTAAAATGTTTGGCACTAAATCTTTGAATGATGAGCATGATTGCAATGTTGTTAGTACGAATTCTTTGAATATACTTGATACTAATGATGATTGCACTAGTTATGATGAAAATGTCTCCTATAAACATGTCATTTTTTGTGGAGTGCATTGGGTTTGTAAGTACACACCAAATAGGGAAGATAGATATTGCAAGAGGCATAAGTACTTAGAAACTAAATTGTTGCAAGAAGAGCTAGATGAATGTGCTGAAAATTTAATTTTTCTTAGCCCTACTTGTGAACTTTGCAATGAACGCGATCATTTTAGTACCCAATGCAAATTGTTTCATGATCGTATCATGTCCAAAAATTGTGATGACTTGATTTCCCTTGCACATCATAATGAACTTAGTTTGATCTTGGGTTATGAAGAAATTAAATATATAGCTAAGGATATTCCAAAATTTGCCCTTGATAAAGTTCTTCATTTTGATCTAGAGAAAATTTATATGTAGTGTGCGGTGAATTGCATTGAAAATCCTTATACTGCCAACTACATAAAGAAAATAAAACAAATAGAAGATGAAGAGAATACTAATGGAAGGGAAGAGGCTTCCCAATATCCTCCTATTATTTCTTATGATGAATCATGTAACGAGGAGGAGCCTCCTATTCAACCAATCTCATTAATAAGGAGCTCCAAAAAGAGGATTGAACCCACACATGATGTGGTGAAGAAGAAGAAAAGAAAAAGGAGGAGAGGTAAAAAGATGTCTCTCCCAAATAATGCTGCCCCTATTACTATTGTGCCTCATGAAAATATAATTATGGAAGGTAATGATACTTCTTATGATCTTGAAAATCTTGTTGGCACTTGCTTGGAAGAATATGATAATTGCTATACCATTGGTGCTATCTACACTATTAATGATGAGAGTGATTATGCTTATGATATGAAAAGGCCCAAGCTTGGGGATGCTATGTTTGATGAAGATGATGTTTTTGAGAATATATTTGCTGCAATTAATGTTTGTCCCAAGCTTGGGGATGCTACGTTTAATGAAGATGATATTTTTAGTCTCCCAAGTTTTGATATGCAAATTTTTAATGATGATAGCATGCCTCCTACCTATGATGATTATTGTGATGATACTTATGCTATAAAAAGTAGTGATTATATTTATAAAACTTGTCATGATTATGGTTACCCATTTTCTGAACATTACTCTTTTAATGTAGAAACAATTTATAGTATTCAAGTTTCTTATGATACTCCCACTATTATTCATGAGAAGAAATTTGCTTATGTGGAGAGTAGTAAATTTTCTATGCTTGTAGATCATGAAAAGAATGTTTTAGGTGCTTGTTATATTGTTGAATTCATTCTTGATGCTACTGAGAATTATTATGAGGGAGGAATATATGCTTGTAGGAATTGCAATAATATCAAGTTTCCTCTCTATGTGCTTAAAGTTGAAGTTATGTATGTTTTCCTTTCCTATGCAAGTTGATTCTTGTTCCCATAAGTTGTTTGCTCACAAAATCCCTATGCATAGGAAGTATGTTAGGCTTAAATGTGCTAGTCATATTCTTCATGATGCCCTCTTTATGCTACAATTCTTATCCTTTATGTGACCATCATTGAAATCATCATGCCTAGCTAGGGGCGTTAAACGATAGCGCTTGTTGGGAGGCAACCCAATTTTATTTTTATTCCTTGCTTTTTGTTCCTGTTAGTAATAAATAATACATCTAGCCTCTGTTTATATGTGGTTTTATGCTTTTAATTAGTGTTTGTGCAAAGTAGAACCTTTGGGAAGACTTGGGGGAAGTCTTGTTGATCTTGCTGTAAAAAACAGAAACTTTAGCGCTCACGAGAATTGCTGCCATTTTTATTTGGAGAGTGCTATTTAGTTAATTATTTTTGCATATGATTAATAGATAAATTCCTCAGGTCCAGAAATTTATTTGAGAATTTTATGAGTTCCAGAAGTACACTTTTGATCCTGATTACTACAGACTGTTCTATTTTTGACAGATTCTGTTTTTCATGTGTTGTTTACTTATTTTGATGAATCTATGGCTAGTAAAAGAGTTTATAAACCATATAGAAGTTTGAATACATTAGGTTTAACACCAATATAAATTAAGAATGAGTTCATTACAGTACCTTGAAGTGGTGGTTTATTTTCTTATACTAACGGAGCTCACGAGTTTTCTACTTTAAGTTTTGTGTTGTGAAGTTTTCAGGTTTTGGGTAAAGATTCGATGGACTATGGAATAAGGAGTAGCAAGAGCCTAATCTTGGGGATGCCCAAGGCACCCCAAGGTAATATTCAAGGATAGGCAAGAGCCTAAGCTTGGGGATGCCCCGGAAGGCATCCCCTCTTTCGTCTTCGTTCATCGGTAACTTTATTTGGAGCTATATTTTTATTCGCCACATGATATGTGTTTTTCTTGGAGCATCAATTTATTTTGTTAGGATTTGCTTGCTGTTATTTATAAAAAAAATTGCATCTTTTATTTCAATAAAAATGGCATTGATAGTCTTTACTATGCCTATTTTAGAAGTCCACATGTTGCTGTTTGAAAACAGAAAGTTTACCGCTGTTGCAATAATTCCCTAGAAAAGTCAGAATGTGATAAAATGTTGAAACCTTTTGAATATTAAGCTCTGATAAATTTACTACAGTGGGAATTTTATTTAATAATTTTTGGAGCTAGGGAAGTATGGATGTTGCTGCATTCTTTACAGACTGTCCTGTTTAGGCAGATTGCTGTTATGTTTGCATTGTTTGCATATGTTTGGTTCTTTAATGATTCTATTTGAGGATAGGACTATTAAATATGCAGAGGCATTTAATATGCAATGTTGAATAATAATTTGAGTGATTTGTTACAGTAGAGTATGATAAGGTTTTTGCAATGTGTTATGCTAACTTATCTCATGAGTCCTTGTTGAGTTTTGTGTGGATGAAGCTTTTGAGATTTAGGGAGACCGTGATATGAGAGGAATTAAGGAGACACAAAAGCTCAAGCTTGGGGATGACCAAGGCATCCAAAGATAATATTTCAAGAAGTCTCAAGCGTCTAAGCTTGGGGATGCCCCGGTTGGCGTCCCACCTTTCTTCTTCAACAACTATCGGTTAGTTTCGGTTGATCCTAAGTTTTTGCTTCTTCACATGATGTTTGCCATTCTTAGAATGTCATTTTATTTTGCTTTGCTTGCTGTTTGAATAAAATACCAGGATCTGAAATTCCTAAATGTTAGAGAGTCTTCACATAGTTGCATAATTATTCGACTACTCATAGATCTTCACTTATATCTTTCGGAGTAGTTTGTTGTTGCTCTAGTGCTTCACTTATATCTTTTTAGAGCATGGTGGTAGTTTTATTTTGAAGAAATAGTTGAACTCTCATGCTTCACTTAGATTATTTTGAGTGTCTTAAATAGCATGGTAATTTTCTTAAAATCCTAATATGCTAGGTATAGAAGATTAGTAAAAACTTTCATATAGTGTATTGAATACTAAGAGAAGTTTGATGCTTGATGATTGTTTTGAGATATGGAGGTAATAATATCAAAGTCATGCTAGTTGAGTAGTTGTGAATTTGAGAAATGCTTGTGTTGAAGTTTGCAAGTCCCGTAGCATGCACGTATGGTAAACGTTATGTAACAAATTTGAAACATGAGGTGTTATTTGAGTGTCCTCCTTATGAGTGGCGGTCGGGGACGAGCAATGGTCTTTTCCTACCAATCTATCCCCCTTATGAGGTTTTTGATGATTTGTAGATTTTTGCAATAAGTATGTGAGTTCTTTATGACTAATGTTGAGTCCATGGATTATACGCACTCTCACCCTTCCATCCTTGCTAGCCTCTTCGGTACCATGCATTGCCCTTTCTCACACTGAGAGTTGGCGCAAACTTCACCGGTGCATCCAAACACCGTGATATGATACGCGGTACCGTGCAGTGACGGTGACGTTGGAGAGCGCGGAGGGAGGCGGTTGCAGGGGCGGCCCGAGCGGCAGAGCTCCGGCGGGCGCTGTCGCGGGACAGAGGCTGGGCACGGGCGCAATGAGGGTGCCGAGAAGGGCCGCGGTTCGCGGGCGCGCACGTCGGACGTGGCCGGCGCTACACGGGCGCGACCGGTGCGTGGCCACGGCGGGGTGAGGCGCGGGGTGTGGTGGACGCATCGAGGCAGTGGGGGAAGAGGAGGACGGACCGCGGCTCAACCCCATTGCAGGAGAACACCGGCGAGGCTCGAGGAGCCGCGGTTGAGGAGGAGGTCGAGGACGGCGCAGTGATGAGGACGAGGCGACGGGGCGACATCGGGATGAGGCGGCGCCGTTGGGGACGAAGAGGTCGAGGGCGATGTCGGTGGGTTGAGGCGGTCCAACGAGGGAGGGTCCGAGCAGCGGCGGAGCTAGTGTCGATCGGCGCCAGGGGTGCCCGATCTGGATTGAGGGGGGAGGGGGAGGAGCGAGGGGATCGTGGGGGGAAGCGAGTGGTGGAAGTGGGGGTGGATCGGGCTAGGGTTCGAGGAGGCGTGGGGGGTTAAGCGGGGAGGGGTGGGCCGGCCGGGATGGGCGGGCCGACTGGGCCGGCCAGTTGGCTAACTGGGCTGGTTCACCCGGGGGGGTTCGTTTTCCTTTTTTTACATTTTTATATTTTGTTATCAGTTTTAGATACTGCTTTAATTAAATTATAAAACTAAAGGAGTTTTGATAGATATAAGACTTGTCACATAAATGATGCACATTATTTCTAGAAGTCACAAAAAGTTTGAGGCCAAAGGAGTTGTCTAATCATTTTTTTTGAAAATCAAAAGGCCAATTTTAAAAGCTGCTGGACCACTAAATAATTACCAGGAGCACTTTCGGAAACCAAAAGAGGTTGGTTCCAACATGACAAATACCTAGGGGATTATTTGCCACACTTTGAACATTTTAGTTTTCAGGTTTGGCAAATGTGAAATTTTGACTTTAGATTGGATTTGAATTTGAATTGTGATTTGGATCAAGTGAAGATTAGTAACAGTAACAAGATGACATGGCACCATTAACAGGGGATTACTGTAGCATGACACTGGGGGTGTTAGAAATCTCGTCCACTACAAGAAATCTCGTCCCGAGATTTAAGGGGTGGAGTAAGGGGAAAAGACTCGGGAAGGACGGAGCTCAACACAAGATAGTTACCTGGGGACTATGTCAGTGAACGTGCCAAAGAGGCATCTCTCGATTTGAGATTCAAGAAAGTCATCGAGAGCAAGGTAAGAAGGTGCAATAAGAAGCTTCAATCGGGTAGGCAATCATTCGTTACCTGAAACAGAGTGTGAAAGGGGGTTCAGAGCATCGGGAATAGATCATCTCTCGGACGGTGGCTCGTGACAACACACAAAGCCAAGAGCAAATGATACTTTGGAATAAAGGATATATAGGAGAGTCAGGTTTCGATCATGTGGAACTGTGGGTTATGGGCCCACCATGTGGGTTAAAAGTAGAAAAGGGGTCGATAGCAAGGCATGTCAGATGATAGACTGTCAGTTATGTTGGCAACAATGTTGGTACCAAAGGGCGAGGGACGAAGAGAACCATTTTCCTGCTCGCAAAGCGAGGCGGACCAATAGGCAAAGTTCTCGTCCATCAGTGGTTACCAGAATGTCAACAACAATAGTAACAGAGTTTTACTGTAAGGGTTGTACACCAAGATGTTTAATTAAGCAGAAGAATGTTACTGCTTAGATCATATAGATCACAAGAAAGGTTTAAACAAAACAAGGGAAAGGGAAATGAAATTATCAGATTAATCAGACCAATGGAAAGGAAAATGTGTTTACACACAAGAATTGGGAGTATATCCTTCCCAAGGGAAGCGGAGAAGGATATACAAGATACGACAGCAAGTTCAAAAGCATTTAGATAAAGGGGGCGAGGGAAGAATCATGATATTACCCATACAATGGTGTTTGGATAATGGATCAAGAAACATTCGACAATGTGCTTCCAATGTTCTTGTTGATATTCGGAATACCACAGTCATTCTTCGATACGGCAATGATATGGTGTCAAGTAAAGATTGGGTTCGAAGATCTCAAGAGATACCGAGAAACAATCCCAAGATATCTCAGAACGTAAGGAATAACCAAGCACAACCAGGTCTATGTTGGCAGAAAGTCAAGATGTCAACGATGATATCACAAACCATCAAGGGGCAGGGATGGTATTTCTAGCCATGAATTCAACTGACATCTCTGAAGAAGCCAAAGTGTTGACGGTGATCACGACAGATTTTGTTGAGAGACTCTATGAAGATGCCATCGAGCAGAAAAGGAAGGATGAAGTGAAAGGCTATGAGAACCACGGATTCGACACAAGCTCGAAGTCAAGCTTGTTGTTCGAGGTGAAATGATAAGATGAGGAAGATCGACGTAAGCTTAGCTCATCGTCGGAAGTTTCTCCGAGCATAAGGACTAGGTAACACGGTTAAAAGTTGACACGATAAGAATATAGCCGATCAGGCTAGGAAAGATGTGATGGGGTATAAAACTTCCCAATATCATGTATTAGGTGTAATGCCGAAAGGTAAATCGAAGTATAGGTTGGACGGGGGAAATGATTTGCAGAGGATAAGTATTTTAACTTATCCGGTAAATGGAATCAAGGAGGAAATATTGTCGGAGCCACGATTACAAAGGATCAATTCATAAATACAAGATGAGCTTGTACCAAAGAAATAATTATTTTTATGAGCAGCTTCCATGATAAGTTCTACATCGGGTCCATGGGCATGAACACAAGGGTTCAAGGTCGAATCCCACTTCTTCAATGCATAACCTTTCATTCACTCCTCGTTTTCGAACAAATTGCAGTGCAGAGGATTTATCTGGCGAAGTACCAGAAGAGTAAGACTCGTGAGAACTCTCAGGTTCACACGGATTATGGAAGGCATAAGTTCAACCCATCAGGGCATCTTAGGAACATTTGCAAAACTTCACAGGTAATTAACCCAAGCTCGGAAGCAGATCGTGGTTGACAAAGCAGAGAATACAATTTACCAAAGGCATTATGTGTCAGGGAAAAACTCACATGTTTAATGAATATGAAGGACATTGTCGGATAATAATCCAACCAAGGATATGGCGGTCCATAAAAGATCTGATGTGAGTATCGATACTCACCCGGATGAAGAAAGAATGCAAAGGCATCGGGTTATAGATATAACTGGATAACTTCCAAGCTTGAATACAAAGGAATTACGATTTTCAAATCAGAAGATCTGAAGCAGAGGCTCTGATCAAAAGATGAGTAAGTTTAATAGACTTAAAGGTGCACCCGATCAAATCTTGATTGGGCAAGAACCAGCTCATAACCGGAGCGATGTCGAAGCCGGAAAGAAATTTTCCAAGGATTAATTGATGATTGCGAGTATTCGCTCACACGTTGAATCCATAGGAACAGAATGACTACCACAAAGAATTTTAAAGAATATTGCTAGACATATGGAATTAATCCTAATGCAAGAAGGCAAGGAGAATAAAGAGCAATAGGCTGCAGAGGATTTTCGGAAGATCACATAGTATTTCCAAGTATTTTGGAAAGCATATGAACAGCTGGGGATGAACGGGTTAAGTGAATTATCCGTAGTGCAAAAAGAAGCCGCAAAGCAGAAGGCACAAAGGATTCTCGAAACAACGAAGGGTACATCTTGTAATAATAGGAGCAACTGGATATGAAGGTACAAGCGGCAAGGATGTTATTCGGGGGGGATTATCAATGGTCAGGAACTGCAAGGCAGTTGGCACAGGGTCTCGAGAAACATCGAGGAGTATATGAAGAATCTTCTGGTGAAGCAAGCGATCATCGGTAATAAGGGGCTCTCCGGGAGGAAGTAGTTACAATATCCTAATGTTAGAGTTAGCAAAATCGTTTAACCTGAATGGAAGAGAGAGCAGAGTCCCAGAGTATAGACGAGGAATAAAATATCCTAATACCACCCAATTGGCGACGTGGGCCCGTAAGCCACACAACCAAGTTAGTAAAATGGTTTTCGGTTTCTGGAATCAACTTCGGCCAAGGAGTTGGAAAGAGGGATCCTACAGGCAGTCGGCTCTAATACCAACTTGTGACGCCATCGATTCAGTCGTATACTAATCATACACGCAAATGTGTACGATCAAGATCAAGGACTCACGGGAAGATATCACAACACAACTCTAGACACAAATTGAAAATAATACAAGCTTTATATTACAAGACAAGGGCCTCAAGGACTCGAATACATAAACTCGAATACACAAGAGTCAGTGGAAGCAACAATATCTGAGTACAGACATAAGTTAGACAAGGATGCCTTAAGAAGGCTAGCACAAAAGCAACATCGATTGAAAAGGCAAGGCCTCCTGCCTGGGAGCCTCCTAACTACTCCTGGTCGTCGGTGGTCTCCACATAGTAGTAGGCATCGGCGGTGACATCTGGCTCCTGGGCTCCCACATCTGGTTGCATCAACCGGAAAGAAGAAGAAAGGGGAAAAGGGGGAGCAAAGCAACCGTGAGTACTCATCCTTAGTACTCGCAAGCAAGGATCTACACTACATATGCAACATTATCAAAGGAGGGTTGTATATGTGGACTAGGCTGCAGAAATGCCATAATAGAGAGAAGGCCTAGTCCTATTGAAGACTAGCATCTTCTGGAAAATCACCATCTTACAGCAACAGGAGGGAGTAGAGTAGCATAAAGTAAAGTAGTAGGAGTGTTATCAACCTCGGCCAGAGATCCTTTCTCGACTCCCTGCGAGAAAGCAATCCCAGAGCCATACTATCCAGTTATCATCACAATCCATTACTCATCACCATCCAGTCTCATCACAAGTATCCAGTTCTAGTTGTATCGATCGGGATACAACTCCAAGTGTCCGTTATCGTAGGACAGGCTATCGATAGATGTTTTCTTCCCTGCAGGGGTGCACCAACTTACCCACCACGCTCGATTAACTCCGGTCGGACGCACTTTCCTGGGTCATGCCCGGCCTCGGCCAAACAATACGCCGCAACCCGACCTAGGCTTAATAGAGAGGCCAGCACGCCGGACTAAACCTATGCCCCCATGGGTCATGGGCCATCTCCCTGGGAACTCCTGCATGTTGCGTGGGCGGCCGGTGAGCATACCTAGCTACCTCCTTCAACAAGGCAGGTGCTTACGCAGTCCAACCCGGCGCGCGCCGCTCAGTCGCTGACATCTATTAAGCTTCGGCTGATGCATACGACGCAGAACGCCCATACTATGCCCACGTGATGGTTAGTGCTATCAGGCCAGAGGCCCCTCGGATCAAATATCCAAATCGTAGTGGATTAGGAACGCGCGGTAACAAGCAGAGACTCACGAAAGATGTGACCCCATTGCCCCGTCTCGAGGACTTGCGGCAAGGGCTAGGAATGCCCGGCCACACCTTGTAATTATCTCGCGAGCACCTTCCAGGTCAACCCGACTCCACATCACTCGCAATTAATCTCGCGCGGGTACCCCTCAGGGTCGACCCGTCTTTAGTAACCTGGTTCAGTGTAAAGTCATAATAACCATAGTAACCGTGTGTCTAACACCAAGAGGAAAACCTGAGGAATCACCCTTGACGGATTCCACTCGATGTAATCATCAAGGTGAACATAAGAGGAACCACCCTCGAAGTTCACACTTGAGGGGTTGCACGACAGAGTCGTATCAAAAGTGGTTAAGGCGGAATCACCCTCGAGGACCACGACCGAATAGCTACACTACAGGGTAACATCAGAAGTGCTGATGAGGTCTCACCCCCGGCACTCGATAGTAATCCAGTAGTGTCGAGCAACTAAGGGGAAAGTGATGTGCGGTGTCGGGGCCTGGTCTTCGATCCCGTTGATCGGGTCTTCAATGATGAAGCAAGGGCAACAAGGACAAGGTGGGGGTCACTGATGGATCACTAACCAACCTATACTAAGCAGTTTAGGGTAAGCAGGTAAGGTACAACAGCAGATACAAAAGCAGGCTATGCAACAGAATAGGAGCAAACAATAACAGTAGCAAAATCTAATGCAAGCATGAGAGAAATGGAATGGGCGATATCAGGATGATCAAAGGGGGGGCTTGCCTGGTTTCTCTGGCAAGGAGGGGTCATCAGTGACGTAGTCAATCACAGCGGCATCGGCAGCCGCCACGGGGTCTACCGAAGAGAAGAGGGGGAGAAACAGTAAATATAAAGCAAACGTAGCATCACAAAGCCTAACATGGCAATATGCGGTGCTAGGGGGTGTTCTAACGCAGCTCTAGGCGACACTAGCGAAGGAGGATAACATCCGAGAAAGTTTTCCCGGTTCTGGACGTTTGTCAGACAGATGAACCGGAGAGAAAAAGTTCAATGTTTGCTATGCTAGGGACGTGTGATAGACGAACGGAGGGCGTATTCAGATTCATCTCGTCGTTCTGAGCAACTTTCATGTAGAAAACATTTGCATCTGACTTACGGTTTATTTTCTATGAAATTGCAAAGATTAAATGATTTTCTAATCTCCTGAATTTAATTTAATTCAAGAATATTAATAAACAGAAACTGCTAGGTGCACCCGGTGCATGCACCCAGAGTGGCTGACAGGTGGGGTCAATCATCTGCCCAGTCAGGAGTTGACTAGTCCACGATTGACTGGTCAAAGGGGGCCCTGGGACCCTCATGTCATTGGCAAAGGCAACTAACAGTGTTTAGTTACTCTAAAAATATATTAATTAGTGATGTGGGGCCAGGCTGTCAGTGAGTCATTTTTTTGCAGAGTTTATTTAACCAAAAAACATTAATTAGCGAGGTGGGGGCCGGTGTCAGGGAGTCAGGGGGTGGTTAGCTCATCGCTAATGAGGCCACGTAAGTGGCTAACGGCGGTGATGGCAGAACGCGCCGGCGGCGGCCGTTCAGTGGACTCCGGCCACTATTTGGCCCAGGGACGGTTCCCACGGCATATGCTCGATGTCGCGCGTCAACTGTTGACCGCGGCTCGTGCGGGGACTGCCGGAATCGACGGGGGCGACGGCGTGCAGTGACGGTGACGTTGGAGAGCGCGGAGGGAGGCGGTTGCAGGGGCGGCCCGAGCGGCAGAGCTCCGGCGGGCGCTGTCGCGGGACAGAGGCTGGGCACGGGCGCAATGAGGGTGCCGAGAAGGGCCGCGGTTCGCGGGCGCGCACGTCGGACGTGGCTGGCGCTACACGGGCGCGACCGGCGCGTGGCCACGGCGGGGTGAGGCGCGGGGTGTGGTGGACGCATCGAGGCAGTGGGGGAAGAGGAGGACGGACGGCGGCTCAACCCCATTGCAGGAGAACGCCGGCGAGGCTCGAGGAGCCGCGGTTGAGGAGGAGGTCGAGGACGGCGCAGTGATGAGGACGAGGCGGCGGGGCGACATCGGGACGAGGCGGCGCCGTTGGGGACGAAGAGTTCGAGGGCGATGTCGGTGGGTTGAGGCGGTCCAGCGAGGGAGGGTCCAAGCAGCGGCGGAGCTAGTGTCGATCGGCGCCAGGGGCGCCCGATCTGGATCGAGGGGGGAGGGGGAGGAGCGAGGGGATCGTGGGGGGAAGCGAGTGGTGGAAGTGGGGGTGGATCGGGCTAGGGTTCGAGGAGGCGTGGGGGGTTAAGCGGGGAGGGGTGGGCCGGCCGGGATGGGCGGGCCGACTGGGCCGGCCAGTCGGCTAACTGGGCTGGTTCACCGGGGGGGGGTTCGTTTTCCTTTTTTTACATTTTTATATTCTGTTATCAGTTTTAGATACTGCTTTAATTAAATTATAAAACTAAAGGAGTTTTGATAGATATAAGACTTGTCACATAAATGAAGCACATTATTTCTAGAAGTCACAAAAAGTTTGAGGCCAAAGGAGTTGTCTAATCATTTTTTTCGAAAATCAAAAGGCCAATTTTAAAAGCTGCTGGACCACTAAATAATTACCAGGAGCACTTTCGGAAACCAAAAGAGGTTGGTTCCAACATGACAAATACCTAGGGGATTATTTTCCAAACTTTGAACATTTTAGTTTTCAGGTTTGGCAAATATGAATTTTTTACTTTAGATTGGATTTGAATTTGAATTGTGATTTGGATCAAGTGAAGATTAGCAACAGTAACAAGATGACATGGCACCATTAACAGGGGATTATTGTAGCATGACACTGGGGGTGTTACACTTGTGCTTCAAAGTAGCACCATGATCTTCATAGTAGAGAGTCTCTTGTTTTGTCACTTTCGTATACTAGTGGGAATTTTTCATTATAGAACTTGGCTTGTATATTCCAACAATGGGCCTCGTCAAGTGCCCTAGGTCTTCGTGAGCAAGCAAGTTGGATGCACACCCACTTAGTTTCTTTTGTTGAGCTTTCATATATTTATAGCTCTAGTGCATCCGTTGCATGGCAATCCCTACTCCTTGCATTAACATCAATCGGTGGGCATCTCCATAGCCCATTGATTAGCCTCGTTGATGTGAGACTTTCTCCTTTTTCTCTTCTCCACATAACCCCCCTCATTATATTCTATTCCACCCATAGTGCTATATCCATGGCTCGCGCTCATGTATTGCGTGAAAGTTTATAGGTTTGAGATTACTAAAGTATGAAATAATTGCTTGGCTTGTCATCGGGGTTGTGCATGATGAGAGCATTCTTGTGTGACGAAAATGGAGCATGACTAAACTATATGATTTTGTAGGGATGAACTTTCTTTGGCCATGTTATTTTGAGAAGACATAATTGCTTAGTTAGTATGCTTGAAGTATTATCATTTTTATGTCAATATGAACTTTTGTCTTGAATCTTTTGGATCTAAATATTCATGCCACAATTAAGAAGAATTACATTGAAATTATGCCAAGTAGCACTCTGCATCAAAAATTTTGTTTTTATCATTTACCTACTCGAGGACGAGCAGGAATTAAGCTTGGGGATGCTTGATACGTCTCCAACGTATCTATAATTTTTGATTGCTCCATGCTATGTTATCTACTGTTTTGGGCAATATTGGGCTTTATTATCCACTTTTATATTATTTTTGGGACTAACCTATTAACCGGAGGCCCAGCCCAGAATTGCTGTTTTTTTGCCTATTTCAGTGTTTCGAATAAAAGGAATATCAAACGGAGTCGAAACAGAACAAAATCAACTGGAGAAGTTATTTTTGGAAGGAAAGCTACCGCATGGACTTGGACCCCATGTCAGGAGCCAAGGAAGGTGCTTACGAGGGTGGGGGCGCCCTCCTAGGGCGCGCCATTTACACTATCTCTATTTGGTGCGGAATTTTTGACTAGAAAAGATGGCGGGCAAGCACCACATGTTGAAGGATTTATGACAATATAACTTCTATGTGAATATGAACAAACATAAACCATTACATTGTCTTCCTTGTCCAACGTCAACAATTTTGGCATATAATATTTTGATGGGGGCTCACAATGACAAAAGATTTCCAAGATAGTGTATTTGCATGTGAAAGTTCTCTTCCTTATACTAATTATTCGTGAATTGTTTGTATGACCAATATTGTGATTGTCAAGCCTCAAAATATTTCACTTTCTAAACCCAATGTGAAGCTACCACTAGGCATGATATGATTTCAACTTCATGACATTCAATTTATTCATAGGATATAAGTGAAGCACAAGAGTAAATGACAAGATACTCCAAAAAGATATAAGTGAAGATCATGAGCATAATATTTCTTTCTCTCAAATTAATTTAAGTGAAGCAAGAGAGAATTTCTTCAAAAATACTAAAGCACTCCATGCTCAAAAAGATATAAGTGAATCACTAGAGCAATTCCACAGAAAAGAGCTTCATTGATGGGATGTGTGTGTCACTTACCTAGCCTCCCTGGCAACTATTTGAGGACTCTATTTTATTTAAAAAAATCAGATCTAAGTATTTTATTAAAACAGCAAGCAAAAACGAAATAAAATGACATTCTAAGAATAGCACACATCATGTGAAGAAGCAAAAACTTAGGCTAAAAAGATACTAACCGATAATTGTTGAAGAGGAAAGGTGGGATGCCTACCGGGGCATCCCCTAACTTAGATGCTTGAGACATATTGAATATTATGTTGGGATGCCTTGGGCATCACCAATCTTGAGCTTTTGTGTGTCCTTAATTCTTCTCATATCACGGTTTTCCTAAATCTCAAAAACTTCATCCACACAAAACTCAACAAGAACTCGTGAGATAAGTTAGTATAAACCGATGCAAAAACCTTATCATTCTCTATTTTAGAAAATCACTAAAATTATTATTCAACAATGCATACTAAATGCCTCTGCATATTTAATACTCCTATCCTCAAATAGAATCATTAAACAAGCAAACATATGTAAACAATGCAAACATAACAGCAATCTGCCAAAATAGTATAGTCTGTAAAGAATGCAAGAGTATCAATACTTCCCTAACTCCAAAATTTATGAACATTTGCCATACTGTAGAAAAGTTATCAGAGCTCATTTTTCAAGAAGTTTCAACATTTTATCACAATCTGACATTTCTAGGGAATTTTTGCAACATCGATAAACTTTCTGTTTTCAAACAGCAACATGTAGGCTTGCAAAATAAGCATGGTAAAGGCTATCACTGCCACTTTTATTGAAATAAAAGATGTAAAACATGATTCTAAATAACAGAAAGGAAATCCTAACAAAATAAAATGATGCTCCAAGCAAAACACATATCATGTGATGAATGAATACATAGCTCCAAGTGAGGTTACTGATAATGTTGGAGACGAGAGAGGGGATGCCTTCCGGGGCATCCCCAA
This sequence comes from Triticum aestivum, assembly GCF_018294505.1. Lineage (NCBI taxonomy): Eukaryota > Viridiplantae > Streptophyta > Magnoliopsida > Poales > Poaceae > Triticum > Triticum aestivum. The sequence goes on along the minus strand of NC_057809.1, from coordinate 181,744,036 downwards.
GCTTAGTTGCTTGGATCTTCCTTGAATATTACATTGGGGTTCCATGGGCATACCCAAGCTTAGGGTATTGTCACTCCTTATTCTCCTCATATCGACATCTCACCCAAAACTTGAAAACTTCAATCACACAAAACTTAACGAAACTTTGTGAGATAGGTTAGTATGATCAAGAGCAAACCATTTCACTTTTGGTACTGTCAAAGACAAGATTCATAATTGTTCTCACACAATGCCTACTGTATCATATCATTTCCACAATTTATATTGAGCAATATAAGCCATAGAAACTAGAAAACAAGCAAACTATGCATTGAAAACAGAATCTGTCAAAAGCAGAACAACATGTAGTAATCTGTACTCCAATCATAATTCTGCTACTCCAAAAATTCTAAAAAAATAGGAAAAACTGGGTAATTTGTCTATTAATCTTATGAAAAAATAATCAGAATTTTATAACGCTTCTGTTAAAAATGAGAAAATTTTCCCGAGCGCAAAAGTTTCTTTTTTTCAGCAAGATCAAATCAACTATCATCGTAAGCCATCCCAAAGGTCTTACTTGGCATTTTATTGAAACGAAACCAATAAAGCATGATTAATGCAGTAGAATAATCATGTGAACACACAAAAACAGTAGGTAAAAGTGTTGGGTTGTCTCCCAACAAGCGCTTTTCTTTAATGCCTTTTAGCTAGGCATGATGATTTCAATGATGCTCGCATAAAAGATAAGAATTGAAACATAACAAGAGCATCATGAAACACATGGCAAGAACATTTAAGCCTAACCCACTTCCTATGCATAGGGATTTTGTGAGCAAACAACTTATGGGAACAAGAATCAACTAGCCTAGGAAGGCAAAACAAGCATAACTTCAAGATTTTCAACACATAGAGAGGAAACTTGATATTATTGCAATTCCTACAAGCATAAGTTCCTCCCTCATTATAATTTTCAGTAGCATCATGAATAAAATCAGAAATATAACTATCACATAAAGCATTCTTTTCATGACACAAAAGCATAGAAAACTTATTACTCTCCACATAAAGAAATTTCTTCTCATCAATAGTAGTGGGAGCAAACTCAACAAAATAACTATCATGAGAGTGAAAATTAAAATCATGATGACAAGTTTCATGGTTATCATTATTATTTATAGCATACATGTCATCACCATAATCATCATAGATAGCAACTTTGTTCTCATAATCAATTGAAACATCTTCAAAAATAGTGGATTCATCACTAAATAAAGTCATGACCTCTCCAAATCCACTTTCATCAATATAATCATCATAAATAGGAGGCATGCTATCATTATAACAAATTTGCACATCAAATCTTGGGGGACTAAAAATATCATCTTCGTCAAACATAGCGTCCCCAAGCTTGTAGCTTTGCATATCATTAGCATCATGGATATTCAAAGAATTCATACTAACAACATTGCAATCATGCTCATCATTCAAATATTTTGTGCCAAACATTTTATTGACTTCATCTTCTAACAATTGAGCGCAATTTTCCAAACCATCATTTTCAAGAAAGATATTATAAAGATGATCAATAATATGATGCAACCTTAATTCCATTTTTATGTAGTTTTCTTTTATAAACCAAACTAGTGATAAAACAAGAAACTAAAAGATTCAATTGCAAGATCTAAAGATATACCTTCAAGCACTCACCTCCCCGGCAATGGAGCCAGAAAAGAGCTTGATGTCTACTACGCAAATTTATTCTTGTAGACACGTGTTGGGCCTCCAAGCGCAGAGTTCTGTAAGACAGTAGCAATTTTCCCTCAGGTGGATGACCTAATGTTTATCAATCCGTGAGAGGTGTAGGCTGAAGATATGGTCTCTCTCAAATGACCCTGCAACCACATACAAGAAATCTCTTGTGTCCCCAACACACCCAATACAATGGCAAATTGTATAGGTGCACTAGTTCGGCGAAGAGATGGTGATAAACGTGTAATATGGATGGTAGAAATATATTTTTATAATCTGAATAAATAAAAACAGCAAGGTAGAAAATAGTAAACATGCACAAAAATGGTATTGCAATGCTTGAAAAATAGGCCTAGGGTACGTACTTTCACTAGTACAATCTCTCAACAATGCTAATATAATTGGATCATATAACCGTCCCTCACCGTGTAACGAAGAATCACTCCAAAGTTCCTATCTAGCGGAGAACATAAGACAGAATTGTTTGTAGGGTACAAAACCACCTCAAAGCTATTCTTTCCGATCAACCTGTCCTAGAGTTCTTACTAAAATAACACGAAGCTATTCTTTCCGATCGATCTAACCAAGAGTTTGTACTAAAATAACACTAAAGCAAATTCAGATTCATAATATTCAATCCAACACAAAGAACTTCAAAGAGTGCCCCAAGATTTCTACCGGGGAAACAAAGACAAGAACGTGCATCAACCCCTATGCATAGATTACCCCAATGTCACCTTAGGAATCCACGAGTTGAGTGCCAAAACATATATCAAGTGAATCAATACGATACCCCATTGTCACCATGAGTATTCAATTGCAAGACATATATCAAGTGTTCTCAAATCCATAAAAGTATTCAATCTGATAACAATGAAATCTCAAAGGGAAAAACTCAATTCATCACAATAAGATAGAGAGGGGAAAACACCATATGATCCGACTATATTAACAAAGCCCGTGATACATCAAGATCGTGACATCTCAAGCACACGAGAGAGAGAGAGAGATTAAACACATAGCTACTGATACAAACCCTCAGCCCCGAGGGTGGACTACTCCCTCCTCATCGTGGTGGCCGCCGGGATGATGAAGATGGCCACCGGAGATGATTCCCCCCTCCAGCAGGGTGCCAGAAAGGGTCTAGATTGGTTTCGATGGCTATAGAGCCTTGCGGTGACGGAACTTCTGATCTAGGTTAACCCCGAGGGTTTTCGGAATATTTGTGAATTTATAGGGTAAAGAGGGGGTGTGGGAGGCCACCGAGGTGGGCACAATCCACCTGGGCGCACCTGGGCCCCAAGGCGCGCCCTGGTGCATTGTGCCCCCCTCGGGGCACCCCCAGGTGCTGCTCTGGCCCATTGGTGGTCTTCTGGTCCATAAAAAATCCACAAAAATTTTCACGGTGTTTGGACTCCGTTTGATATTGATTTCCTATGATGTAAAAAACAAGCAAAAAACAGCAACTAGCACTGGGCACTGGGTCAACAGGTTAGTCCCAAAAAATGATATAAATTTGCTATAAAATGATTGTAAAACATCCAAGAATGATAATATATCAGCATGAATACTTCATAAAATATAGATACGTTGGAGACGTATCAGGAGACAACCCAACACTTTTACCTACTTTTTTTGTGTGTTCACATGATTAGGCTACTGTAGTAATCATGTTTTATTGCTTTTGTTTCAATAAAGTGCCAAGTAAGACCTTTGAGATGGCTTACAATGATAGTTGATTTGATCTTGCTGAAAAGCAGAAACTTTTGCGCTCAAAAAACAATTCTAATTTTTAACATAAGGGTGATAAAATGTTGATTCTTTTTGCAGAATATTAATAGAAAAATTACCCAGGTTTTCCTCTTTTCAGAATTTTTGGAGTATCAGAAGTATGGTTGGAGTACAGATTACTACAGGCTGTTCTGTTTTTGACAGATTCTGTTTTCAATGCATAGTTTGCTTGTTTTCTAGTTTCCATGGCTTATATTAATCAATATAAATTGTGGAAATTATATGATACAGTAGGCATTGTGTGAGAAAAATTATGAATCTTGTCTTTGACAGTACCAAAGTGAAATGGTTTGCTCTTTATCATACTAACCTATCTCACGAAGTTCCGTTAAGTTTTGTGTGATTGAAGTTTTCAAGTTTTGGGTGAGATACCGATATAAGGAGAATAAGGAGCGACAAGACCCTAAGATTTGGGATGCCCAAGGCACCCCCAAGGTAATATTCATGGAATATCCAAGCAACTAAGCTTGGGGATGCCCCGGAAGGCATCCCCTTTTTCGTCTTCAACATTATCGGTAACCTCACTTGGAGCTATGTTTTCATTCGTCACATGATTTGTGTTTTGCTTGGTGCATCATTTTATTATGTTAGGATTTGCTTTATGTTATTTAGAATAATGTTTTGCATGCTTTATTTCAATAAAAGTGGCAATGATAGCCTTTGCCATGCTTATTTTGCAAATATACATGTTGTTGTTTGAAAACAAAAAGTTTACCGTTGTTGCAAAAATTCCCTAGAAAAGTCAGAATGTGATAAAATGTTGAAACTTTTTGAAAAATGAGCTCTGGTAAATTTTCTACAGTTTGGAAGTTTTTCATTACTTTTGGAGTTAGGAAAGTATTGATACTCTTGCATTCTTTATAGATTGTACTGTTTTGGCAGATTGCTATTATGCTTGCATTGTTTGCATATATTTGCTTGTTTAATGATCCTATTTGAGGATAGGAGTATTAAATATTCAGAGGCACTTAGTATGCAATGTTTAATAATATTTTTAGTGATTTGCTACAGTAGAGAATGATAAGGTTTTTGCATTGGTTTATACTAACTTATCTCACGAGTTCTTGTTGAGTTTTGTGTGGATGAAGCTTTTGAGATTTAGGAAAACTGTGAAATGAGAAGAATTAAGGAGACACAAAAGCTCAAGCTTGGGGATGCCCAAGGCACCCCAAGATAATATTTCAAGAAGTCTCAAGCATCTAAGCTTGGGGATGCCCCGATAGGCATCCCACCTCTCCTCTTCAACAATTATCGGTTAGTATTGGTTGAGCCTAAGTTTTTGCTTCTTCACATGAGTTGTGTTATTCTTAGAATGTCATTTTATTTTCATTTTGCTTGTTTTTTTAATAATATACTTAGATCTGAAAGTTTTTAAATAAAATAGAGTCCTCAAATAGTTACCAGGGAGGCTAGGTAAGCGGCATTCGCATCCTGTCAACGAAGCTCTTTTCTATGGAATTGTTCTAGTGCTTCACTTATATCTTTTTGAGCACGGTGTGCTTTAGTATTTTTTGAATAAATTCTCTCTTGCTTCACTTAAATAAATTCGAGAGAAAGAAATATTATGCTCATGATCTTCATTTATATCATTTTGGGGTAGCTTGTCATTTACTCTTGTGCTTCACTTATATCCTATGAGTAAATTGTTGAATAAATTGAATATCATGAAGTGGAAATCATATCATGCCTAGTGGTAGCTTCACATTGGGTTTAGAAAGTGAAATCTTTTGAGGCTTGACAATCACAATATTGGTCTGTCGGGGGCGATGCTGATTCCCGCCAACACCTATGGGGACAGGGCCCCTTTTCGGTTCGGTGGGGGGCGGAGAGCGCACAAAGAGCGGATCGAGGCAGTGCACGCGGGGCGATTTTACCCAGCTTCGGGCCGCACGGATGCGTAAAACCCTACTGCTGCTTGTTTGTGTATATTGGATTCTTGCTCAGGAGCGATGGACGCTGCCAGACTGAGCGTAAGAGTGTTCTGGTGTTGAACGAGCCGAGCTGGCCGAGCCTCTGAACTCCCGACCCTCGGAACCCTTTCTACGTTGCGCTTGGGCCTCCTTTTATACTCAAGGGGTCACCGACAGGGGGCAACGTAGACAAGAAGGGTAAAAATGGAAAAGGATGCGGTAGGTGCAGCTACCGCTACTGTGGATACAGTGCACCCTACCTAACTCTGACGGCAGGGGACAAGGGCATTAAATGCCTGTCTGAGTCTCCTAAACAGTGCAAAAGGTGACCGTTAGGAGTGCCACCGTTTGCCACGATGGGCTTCTCTTCATCTCCGCTTGCCACCACGTACCCCTAGCTGCACGGCCTCCCGCCACGTGCGCTCTGGGAGAGTCCCAGAGCGACACGTTAGCAGGTGAGCTGGAGCGCGGGCACGCAGTGGGGGTTTCCCGCGGCAAGCTCCTTGCCGCGGCCGTCGTCTTGTCGCGTCCGGAAGCTTGTCGCTCGCCGGATCTTGCCGGGACGCAGGGCGCGTCGCGGCAAGCTTTCTTGGTATGTCTTGAGTGGCCTTCCCGGCAAGCTCCTCTTGCCGGGGCCTTGTCCTTCCCGGCAAGCTCCTCTTGCCGGGGCCTTGGTTGGCCTTCCCGGCAAGCTCCTCTTACCGGGGCCTTGGTTTGAGTACTTTGTTCTTGAATGGTCTTCAAGGGAACCACGGAGGGTCCTGGCGGTCACCCGGCAAGCCTTGCCGCGGGGCGCTGCAACTGCCCGTGCACGAGTTCGGGGTAATAGGGTACCCCTACTCTAGTACACCGACAGGAGCCCCCGGGCCTGGGCCATACACGGTGCCGAGCGCTGTTGGGCCAGGCCCAAAACAGTGCACGGGCACGCGCGGCCTAGGTCACGCCGAATCTAACTCTGCTCCCACCGCGCACGCCCAGAACGGCACGCGTCAAACGCGGCGTCGTGGGAGAGATCGTGGGAGTTTGTTCACTTGGAAGGCCGAAACGTCCGCCCCGTCCCTCTTTATAAGCAGGGGAAACAGGGGCATTTCCTCCATCCTCGCCATTCGCTGTTGCAATCTCAGAAGCCTCCGCCGCCCCCCTCCGCTTCCAAAGTCGAAAGAGGGCAGCGCTCCGCTCCCGTCGCCGCCGCCACCACCAGCGCCGTCGATCTCCCCCACCGCCTCCGCCATGCCTCCGAAGCCTGGAAAGGGGAAGGCCACGAAGGCCGCGACCGCGAAAGCTGTGAAGTCGACCGAAGCGCAACGGCTTGAGGCGCTGCGGAAGGAGCGGGCCACTTTCCCCCCCCCCGAGCTCTCCGCGGAGGAGCTGAGGGAGTGGTACTATCTCTTCTGGTCGACGGAGACGCGGGCGCATCCGCGCACAAAGGTACTCTCCGCCGTCGCCTCGCGAGCAGCTCCAGCTAACGGGTATCCTTTCTTCGCCGTGTTCTTCTACTGCGGGCTCTGCCCGCCATTCTCTGATTTCTTCTGTGATATCATGAACACCTACGGACTCCACCTCCTTGATTTCACCCCCAACGCTGTTCTGACCATGGCAGTTTTCGCCCATCTATGCGAAAACTTTGTCGGAGTCCACCCCAACGTAGCTCTCTTCCGCCATTTCCTTATGCCTCGTGTCGAGAGAGGGGAACCTCTTGCCGGCGGGATTGCCTGGATCTCGCGGGCCGGCAAGAAGGAGACCTATCTGGAGGGGGAGCTCCGCAGCAAGTGGGACGAGTGGAGAGCAGATTGGTGCTGGATTGTAGAAGAGAGCCCGCAGCCGTTCACCGCCCTGCGCCAAGCCCCAGCAGTGCGCGGCAATGACTGGAGCGCTCTGTCCGCGGACGACGACAAGCTGACGATCGCCACCACTCGGATCTTGCGTCTCAGGCTTGCCGGGCTGACTGTAGGAGCTGTCGGCGCAGATTTCCTTCGCCGGCGCATCGCCCCTCTGCAGGCGAGGGGGAGACCTGCCTGGGAATTTGGAGGCCCGGCAGATATAATGAGGTTGCGTCCAGGCCTCAACTTCAATTTCACCGTCCTAGAGTTGGACGGGATGCTTAAGGAGATATTCAAGCATGACCCACAGCATCCCGAGTGGTTCAGGTTGCCGGCAGGCGTCGTTCCTCTGTGCAACAACTCCTCGCGCGACCGCATCTGCGCAATGATGCCGTTGTGTGACTCGCACGGGATCGCTCCAACTTGGCAAGAGCCCGCCGGCGACGTCGTGCAGCAGTTCTTTGACAGCCTAGTGGAGGTGGCGGTCAATGCTGACGAGAAGAAGCTCCTCACCCGCGACACCACTGAGCAAGAGATGGAGCGCATCGCCACCAGGGCGGAAGAGGCGGCGGCAGCCGCGGCCGCGGGTGAATTCGGGTTCACCGTGGAGGAAGCGGACGCGGCGTTGGCGATGAGCATTGCCGAACGGGAGCAGCCCGAAGAGGAAGAAGAGCTCGCCGCGCCCGACGCCGAGTCGAACGAGCCCGCCGAGGGTACGAGCGGCCCGCCACCTCCGGGGAGCTTGCCGGGAGCAGGACCCGGAACGCAGCCCCCAGTGCAGCCAAGAAGGCGCCTCAGCAGGATCGGGGATGCAGCAGGGCGGCAAGCTGGTCAACAGCCGCAGCGCCGCACGACGCGCTCCACCGCGGCAAGTACGGTCGCCGCGGGGGCGCCTCCCGTCGCAGTGGCAACTGGGGCGGGGTCGTCTCGGGCTGGCGCCGCAGTCCCCGCCAAGCGGCCAAGGGATCCCACCCCTCCACCTCGCCGCGCCGGAGGTGGGCCGAACTTCGACCTCTCCGCGCTCAGCTCCGATGAGGAAGATGAAGAAGAGTAAGATTCCCTTGCTTGTTCTTGTAGTTCTTCAACTTGCTGATCTTGTCTTGCATCGGATCTGATCCACCCTGGGCTCTCCTTTTCAGGACTCTGGCCCAGAGGGCGGCGAAGAGGGCCAAGGCTCAGGTGGTGGTCATCGAGGACGAGCCCACTGCGACGACAGGAGGCGCGTCCGAGACTACTCTGCCGGACCCGGCCATCACTTCGCAGAGCAGCCCCCAGCGCAGCCCCCAGCGTAAGCATATGGTTTACTTTCTGCTTCTGGATGCGCGTGGTTGCTCTTTTCCTTTGTTGACATCCGATCTCTGTTTTGTTTGTGCAGGAGCAGAACAGCTTGATCAGGAGGGTGTGGTGATCTCCTCCGATTCGTCGTCTGCTTCGACTACGCCGCCAAGGGCGGACTCCCCGGCAAGGGAGCGCCCTCCGGTAAGGGAGGAGCCTCCGGCAAGGAAGGAATCTCCGGCAAGGGACAGCGCTAACGATCCGCCGGTGGTGGAGGCCACGACGGCAGATCCTAGCACAGGTAGCCCTTCTTGCCCGAAACTTTCCTTGTAGTCTTCTGCTGATTTCTCTTCTCGAACACTTGTTTGATTTCTCCTTCTTCTTTGGTCGTCAGACCCACCCTCCACGGATCCGATGGAGACCGAGGCGGGCGGCGAAGAAGACGCGCGCGGCAATACTGATGATGCCGCGGCCACCGAAGAAGGAGCCGGCGCTAACGTGCCCGCCGGCGAAGAGGCCGCCAAGGCTGCCGCCGAGGAAGCTGGCGGGGGATCTGGCGATCGCACTGACGGCCCTGAGGCCGCAGGAGCGTCAGGCGCTGCACCGACCGCCGATCCCTCCGCCGCTGCCGCAGCGCCAGGCTCCGAGGAGCCCCAGCCCGGCGCCTATCTGAAGGCTGGCGAGGGTATCTTCATCAAGCTCCCCTGGGCGTCGAGCTCCAGGGCGCCGGTGGAAGGAGAAGCTCTGGATGGGGAGGTGCTTGCCTCCGCCGGGTTGTCGATCGTCGACGCGCCGGGAAGCAGCAGTGAAGAGCCCGAGGAGGAGCGGCTGCTGCGGAGGCTCCTGGCGCTCTACCGCGCCCGCCAAGTCAAGTTGGAGTCCCGGGAAGCGCTTGCCGCGAGGGCGAGCGTGGACATAGAGAAGCGTGCGGAGGAGCTCCGGGGTCTTCGTCAAGAAACTCTCCGGGCCTTGGCGGAGGAGCGGGAGCAGCTTGCCGAGGAACGGAAGGCCTTCCTTCTCGAGAAGGCCGAAGCTGAAGAACAGCAGCGGCTCACCGGCGAGAAGCTGTATGCGCGAGAAGGCGAGCTGACTCAGCGGAAAGTGAACCTCGACAGCCACGAAGAGGAGCTTGCCGCGCGCGAACGGGCACTTGGCGGGACGCTCCAAGAGGCAAAGGATACGGCTGCGGCTGCCGAGGCCGCCAAGAAAGAATTGGAGGCAAAGGTGGCGCAGCTAGAAACTGATCTGAAGGTTGGTGGCGAAGAGCTTGCCGCCCTCAAGCTAGAGCGCGAGAAGGACGCCCTTGCCCACGGTGAGCTGCAGGGCCGACTCGCCGAGAGGGGCAAGGAATTGAGCGCCGCCAAGGGTTCCAACGCCGATCTGACGCTGAAGCTGGCCACCTTGACGGAGACGTTGGACAGCGCCAGGAAACGGGAGGCAGACTTGAAGAAGGACATCGAGGCCAACGAGGCGCTGCTTGCGAGGGCCGCCGAAACCCAGAATCTTCTCAGAGATACTGTGGAGCTCTGGACGGAGGGCCTCGTGGACATTGCTGCAGTCATCGAAGAGGAGCTGGTGCAATTGGGGGTGGAAGGCTTCGGGTACTCCTCCGACGAGAACCTCCAACCCAGCGCCAAGCTCACTTTGTTCTTCAAAGGCGTGGCGGCGGCGCTCCAGCAACTCCGGGAACGGATCCCAAAGCAGTTGGCCGACGAGTCACGCTCGATTTGTGCCGGAGTTCTGGAGAAGGTGCTGGTGAAGGTGGCCTTCCGCAATCCGGGCCTCAACCTCACCAACGTCCTCAGGAAGCTGCCGGCGGACGCTGATCTTGACGCACTTAAGGCCCTCGTCGCACCCATCGTCGACAGGGTGAACGAGGTCAAAAGGGTTGACGGCGGTCGCGTAGATTAGGCCGTCCGTTTTCTTCTTTTCTTGTCGCTGCCAGTCATGTCATGGGAACACTTTATTAGAGGCGCGACAAGTTATTCTTGTAATATAACTCTATCTTAGGCAACAAATAGCTGTGTTACTTCCTTTACTCGACTCTTGGCTTTGTATGGTCCTGCCCTACGCTTTCTAGGGAAACTTGCCGGTGCAGGCACCCTTGCCGCGAGCGCCGAGTGCGGAACTTCAGCAGCCTGCTAGCGGGGTTGCTACTGACAAGCAACCTTGTCGCAACTAGTTGCAGCTCACTTAAGTTGTTGAGCGGACTCGAAACAAAGTAAGGGCGCTAGCGGCTCACTTAAGTTGCTGAGCGGACTCGAAGCAAAGTAAGGGCGCTAGCAGCTCACTTAAGTTGTTGAGCGAACTCGAAACAGAGTAAGGGCGCAGCTAGCTGTGAATTGGTTCCTCCGCGCACAGGTTTTCCATACAAAGCACGGTCGTTCAAGGAAAATAACTCAAAAACTGATTGCTCAAGCTTTAGCAACTTAGCTTTTCTGTCGTCTGCTTCCCGGCAAGGAGAAACTCTTTTTTTTTTGAACGGCCTGGTCCACATCATTATCCTCTCCTTCCCCCCCCCCTCGGTAAACCTTGTGGGCGAGGGAACCTTCCTTCTTTTGAGAAAGAGACAGAGAAATAAAACAATGATATGGAGCCTTGGGCTCGTTATCGCTTACCGGGGTCTGGTGCTGCACAAAGTGTCAGATAATATATGCGAAAAAGGATCATAGCATAAGGAAACTGACAAGATGTGCGGGGCACATGAACTTTACTAGTGCACGGGGTCTGCGCCCGGCTCTGTACAAAGGATTACATGCAACAGCGGCAAGACTTGTACAGAAAGGTGATTGCCGGACAGGGTCCGACAACCGCGCCTTATGGGTAAAACTTACGAAGATGCTCGATGTTCCAGGAGTTGCTCACCGGAATGCCATCTTCGGTCTCAAGGCGGACAGCGCCGGGCCTAGTGACTCGTTTCACCCGATAAGGGCCTTCCCACCTCGGCGTCAACTTGTTGGAATTCTTGGCCGACTGAACGCGCCGAAGAACAAGGTCGCCTTCCTCGAGACTCCTGGCATTGACTCTGCGGCTATGGTAGCGGCGCAGAGCTTGCTGGTAGCGAGCGGCTCGCACAGCAGCCTGGAGACGGTCTTCCTCAAGGAGCAGCGCGTCATCTTGCCGCAGCTGCTCTTGCTCGAGCTCATCATAAGCGAGCACTCGAGGTGACCCGTATACGAGTTCCGTGGGGAGAACTGCCTCCGCTCCATAGACTAGAGCGAAGGGTGTCTGGCCAGTGGCTCGATTTGGCGTCGTCCTGATCGACCAAAGAACCACCGGCAGCTCCTCGATCCAGTTTCTTCCGCACTTGTGCAGTCTGTCGAAAGTTCTGGTCTTGAGGCCTCGCAGCACTTCAGCGTTTGCCCTCTCCGCTTGACCGTTGCTTCTTGGATGAGCAACAGAAGCGAAGCAGACCTTGGCGCCAAGATCTTGGACGTACTGCATGAAGGTGCGGCTCGTAAATTGCGTGCCGTTGTCGGTGATGATCCTGTTCGGGATCCCGAAACGGCAAACAATCGACCTGAAGAACTTGACTGCTGACTGTGCTGTCACCTTCCTCACTGGTTCCACTTCCGGCCACTTTGTGAACTTGTCGATTGCAACGTACAAGAACTCAAAGCCCCCGACAGCTCGGGGGAAGGGGCCGAGGATGTCGAGCCCCCAGACCGAAAATGGCCAGGATAAAGGGATCGTCTGGAGAGCTTGAGCTGGCTGGTGTATCTGTTTGGAATGGAACTGGCACGCTTCACACTTGGTTACTTGTGCAGTTGCATCCTGGAGGGCTGTCGGCCAGAAGAAGCCTTGTCGGAATGCTTTGCCGACAAGTGCTCTTGCGCCAATGTGGTGACCACATATGCCTCCATGTATCTCTGCCAACAGCTGTTGCCCATCTTCCCGGCGAATGCACTTCAATTTCACACCGTTGAGTCTTATTCTGTACAGTGTGCTGTCGACAAACTTGTACATACTTGACTGCCGGGCTACTTTTTCAGCTTCTTCTTGCTCTTCGGGAAGCTCTCCTGTCTGGAGGAAACGGACAATCTGCTGCGCCCATGCTGGAGCTTGCGGCTCGACAACAAGGACTAAAGGCATACCTGTTGCTGCGGGAACATCCGCTTCTACGGCAAGAACCTGTGATTCTGCCGGAGCGTGATGTTCCCCGGCAAGCTTGCCGGAGCAAAACTTGTCGGGAGCGTTTGCTTCGACGGAACAAACCACAAGGTTTGCCGGAGCAGACTGCCCCTCAGCATCGTTGGCGTTGATCTTGGGGACTTTCTTGGCGGCGGCTTCGGGGTGCTCTGCCGGAAAGTAGTCACCTGAAACCAACTTCCTCTTTTTATTCTGTCCAGTTGATGGTGCCACGGAAGGCTGAGTTAGCTTGAGCACAAAGATCCCTGGTTCCACAGGCAACTTTAGTGCGGCGCATTTTGACAGGCCATCAGCAATGTCATTCTGAGCTCTTGGGATATGCTCCATTTGCAGGCCGTCAAAGCGCTCTTCTAGCTTCCTCACTTCATCAACGTATGCTTCCATCAACGGGCTCTGGTAGTTCTTGTTCACTTGGCGGACGACAAGCTGCGAGTCACCCCTGATAATGAGCTTCTTGATCCCAAGGTCGGCTGCTATTCTAAGACCGGCAAGCAATCCTTCATACTCTGCAGTATTGTTGGTTGCTTGCTCTTTGGGAAAGTGCATCTGGACTATGTATTTGAGGTGCTCTCCGGTGGGTGCGATGAGCAGCACGCCAGCACCGGCGCCTTGCAGCGGGAAGGCACCATCAAAGTACATCAGCCACTCTTTGCTTGTCTCCTTGACGGGGATGCTCGTCTCTGGAATTTCTTCATCTGGAGTTGGCGTCCACTCTGCTATGAACTCTGCCAATGCCCTGCTTTGGATAGTTGCAGTGCTCTCAAACTTGAGGCCAAAGCTTGACAGTTCCAAGGCCCACTCGACTATCCTGCCTGTTGCTTCTGGATTCTGCAGTATCCTTTCAGCGGAAAGCGAGTGACGACTGTGATCTCGTGTGCCTGGAAGTAATGGCGCAGCTTTCTCGAGGCCATGAGAAGGCCGAAAAGCAGTTTTGCACACCAGAGTACCTCGACCTAGCCCCCTGGAGAAGGGAGCTGACAAAGTAAACTGGGCGCTGCACCATCTTCTTCTGCACTCCTTGCACATCTGCGCAGATCCATCTTTGTCGGGACCAGAGCTTGCCGGACCAGAGCTTGTCGGAGAAGCCCCCTGCTTGTCGCTGGATTCACTTGCTGCGGTTGCTGGCTCATCGTCCGCCTCCCTCTCCGCTACTAACGCAGCACTAACCACTTGATTGGTTGCCGCTAGGTACAGCAGCAACTTCTCTTGTGGCTTAGGTGCGACAAGTATTGGAGTGGAGGACAGGTACCTCTTCAAGTCCTGCAGCGCAGCCTCCGCTTCCGGAGTCCATTTCATTGGACCTGCCTTTTTCAATATTTTGAAAAATGGCAGGGCGCGCTCAGCAGACTTAGAGATAAACCTGCTGAGAGCAGCCACGCAACCGGCAAGCCTTCGCACCTCCTTGACGCGCTTCGGTGCTTCAATCTGCTCGATGGCCTTAATCTTGTCGGGGTTGGCTTCAATTCCCCGCTGAGACACAAAGAACCCGAGAAGCTTGCCGGAAGGGACTCCAAACACGCACTTCTCGGGGTTGAGCTTGAGGTTGATCTTGCGCAGATTTGCAAAAGTTTCTTCTAAATCTTGGATCAGGGTAGCCTTGTCCTTGCTCTTGACCACTATATCATCCATGTAGGCTTCCACATTTCTGTGTATCTGTGGCTCAAAGGCGACGTGGACTACTGTTGCAAATGTTGAACCAGCATTCTTCAACCCAAAGGGCATTCGTACAAAACAGTATGTGCCACAAGGGGTGATAAATGCGGTTTTCTCCTCATCCTCTTCTGCCATGAAGATTTGATGGTATCCTGAATACGCATCAAGAAATGAAAGCAAATCACATCCAGCTGTGGAGTCAACAATCTGGTCAATGCGTGGCAAGGGAAATGGATCTTTGGGACAAGCTTTATTGACATCACTGAAGTCTATACAAAGCCTCCATTTCCCGTTCGCCTTGCGCACGACTACAGAATTGGCCAGCCACGTGGGATGGAGCACTCCTCTAACAAGGCCTGCTGCTTCCAATTTCCTGATTTCTTCTGCAATGAACTCTTGGTGCTCCACCGCTTGCTTCCTGACTCTCTGCTTGACGGGCCGCGCATGAGGACAGACGGCAAGGTGGTGCTCGATTACTCTCCTGGGAACACCGGGGATATCAGACGGTTGCCATGCAAACACGTCGACATTCGCCCGCAGGAAAGCAACGAGCACGCTTTCCTATTTGGGGTCAAGCGTGGCACTGATGGTGAAGGTACCACTAGTGCCGTCCTCCTTGGCGGACACCTTCTTGGTCTCGGGTGGAGTTGCCATCATCTCCTTGGTGACCACCTGGCGCGCTAGAGATGTCGGGGGCGATGCTGATTCCCGCCAACACCTATGGGGAGAGGGCCCCTTTTCGGTTCGGTGGGGGGCGGAGAGCGCACAAAGAGAGGATCGAGGCGGTGCACGCGGGGAGATTTTTACCCAGCTTCGGGCCGCACGGATGCGTAAAACCCTACTGCTGCTTGTTTGTGTATATTGGATTCTTGCTCAGGAGCGATGGACGCTGCCACACTGAGCGTAAGAGTGTCTCTGGTGTTGAACGAGCCGAGCTGGCCGAGTCTCTGAACTCCCCGACCCTCGGAACCCCTTTCTACGTTGCGCTTGGGCCTCCTTTTATACTCAAGGGGTCACCGACAGGGGGCAACGTAGACAAGAAGGGTAAAAATGGAAAAGGATGTGGTAGGTATAGCTACCACTACTGTGGATACAGTGCACCCTACCTAACTCTGACGGCAGGGGACAAGGGCATTAAATGCCTGTCTGAGTCTCCTAAACAGTGCAAAAGGTGACCGTTATGAGTGCCACCGTTTGCCACGATGGGCTTCTCTTCATCTCCGCTTGCCACCACGTACCCCTAGCTGCACGGCCTCCCGCCACGTGCGCTCTGGGAGAGTCCCAGAGCGACACGTTAGCAGGTGAGCTGGAGCGCGGGCACGCAGTGGGGGTTTCCCGCGGCAAGCTCCTTGCCGCGGCCGTCGTCTTGTCGCCTCCAGAAGCTTGTCGCTCGCCAGATCTTGCCGGGACGCAGGGCGCGTCGCGGCAAGCTTTCTTGGTATGTCTTGAGTGGCCTTCCCGGCAAGCTCCTCTTGCCGGGGCCTTGGTTGGCCTTCCCGGTAAGCTCCTCTTACCGGGGCCTCGGTTGGCCTTTCCGGCAAGCTCCTCTTACCGGGGCCTTGGTTTGAGTATTTTGTTCTTGAATGGTCTTCAAGGGAACCACGGAGGGTCCTGGCGGTCACCCGGCAAGCCTTGCCGCGGGGCGCTGCAACTGCCCGTGCACGAGTTCAAGGTAATAGGGTACCCCTACTCTAGTACACCGACATGGTCATACAAGCAATTCACGAATTTAAACCAATAATGAGGCTGGGCAACTCACCTCCAGGAGGCTCCCCCGGTTGGTCCTTCGTTGGCTGTCGGATCTATTTTTTTATGCGTTTGGACCATGGATCTTCGCAGCAGTTAAACTCAGTTTTCATCTTGCAGTTGTTTTCGTTGTCCAATGACTGGTGGGTTCGCGCCGCACGTTGGTTGGCTGGGTTGCCCGTTTTCAGGTGCAGGTGGTTTTGCCCAATCAGCTTGGTGCACCCGCACCCAATCACCTGCGTCTCGCCCCACTCCCGCCCCAGCCGCCAAATGAACCCTAGCCCTCTTTCTCTTTCCTCTCGATCCCCACGAGCCGCCGCACCCCTCCCTCGATCCCCATGATCCTCTCCTCGCCAGCAGACGCCGGCCGGCCTCGTCTCTCCACTCGCCTCCTCCTCTCCTCTACCATGTCGTCGTCGATCCCACCGCCAGCCTTCTCCTCTTCTCGCCTGCTCCTGTCCTCTTCCATGTCACCGCCGACCCAGATCGGACGTAGGTTAGCTTCACGGTGCGGGTGGGGATGTAGGGGAGGTGTAGGATGTGGACAAGGAGGGAAGGAGGAGGCCGCCGAGGAAGCCAAGCAACAGCGGGGAAGGAGAAGGTGAGCGATCCTAGCATGGGGAAGGGGCAGGGTGAGGCCTCGCACACCTGCCGGCTGATTTGTTGCGCCACCGTGTCGTCGCCTCCTCTGCACCATGAGAGGCGCATCCTCTGCCTATGAGAGACGCAACCTCTGCCTCCACCCCCCTCCCACTGGGCAAGGAGCTTGAGGTGATCAGGCGGTGTGGGAAGGCGAGAGGAACCAGGAGATCACCCCTCCTCCCATGGCTGCCTCATGGATCTGGAGTATAAGGAGGACAACATGTGCCTATTGCAGGCGGCTCGAGCGATGCAGGCTGGCGGCGAACTAGGTGATCCACTCTTTCTCTCCCTCTTTTAATTTCTTCCTCACACCTATTTTACTTTGCTATTATATGGATATTTAAACTTGACGTGTGTAGATCTGACATAGAAGAGAGGAAGACTAATTTTAGCTAAGAGTGGAATTTAGAGTTCAAAGAATCAGTTGATGCTATTCACCAAAGAGCGATTTTTGTTACAGTTCCTCTGAATTAGTAATCCAGAAGGACTAAAACATCATCGGTCAGCCATTGTTGTTAGATTGATGTTGCCTTGATTACCACTTCGTTTGGTGGCTACACTATAAATTCTTGAGATATAGTGCAATGGTTGATAGTTTGTTGCATAATCATATTGATTCTGCTGAACTAATACTCTCTTTGTATATCTAGGATTCCTACTAGAACATGTCATTCCAAATTGCGACAATGATCTTTCTAGTCATGAGTCGTCCTTTTTTATACTGAATTTTTATGCATACTCTATGCAGACAAGGAGGCCTCCTCGGACATTAAGAAGGTACAACTAGGTAGCAGTGGAAATGCTCCGTTCAAAAACAAGTAATATCTCTGAATTATTACACTAGAATGTATGCATGGTAAATACCATGACCTTACAAATTTACATATGTCCCCTTCTGCTTTTCTCAGGAACTTGGCAGAAGCTCTACATATGCAAATGGAGGTTCAGACACAGCTCCATGAACAGCTATAGGTGCCTTCTCTGTTCCTGTTTTCGAGCTCTAATAGGATGGTGTTCTTGTCGGCATATATTTCTGATAGTAGGAGCATTCTTTTTCTTACTTCACAATAATTACTGCGCTTTCTGTATATATGAACCCAAATCCATATTTAAATGGGTGATAAATGTTTTTGCGGCATGGTGGACTTTGGAGACTAGCACTTTTATAGTATTGTTACAGACTCTATTTTTTACTAATAATCGTATTGATTCTGCTCCGTTCAAAAACAAGTAATATCTCTGAATTATTACACTGGAATGTATGCATGGTAAATACCATGACCTTAAAAATTTACATCTGTCCCCTTCTCCTTTTCTTAGGAACTTGGCAGAAGCTCTACATATGCAAATGTAGGTTCAGACACAGCTCCAAGAACAGGTATAGGTGCCTTATTTGTTCATGTTTTCGAGCTCTAATAGGATGGTGTTGTTGTTGGCACATATTTCTGATAGTAGGAGCATTCTTTTTCTTGCTTCACAATAATTACTGTGCTTTGTGTATATATGAACCCAAATCCATATTTAAATGGGTGCTAAATGTTTTTTGCGGCATGGTGGACTTTGGAGACTAGCGCTTTTATAGTATTGTTACGGACTCTATTTTTTACTAAACAAAACTGATTCATCAACATTGCCCTACTGTTTTTGATGCACAAAATTAGTCAATCAACACATTGGCCCGCTGAAAATCAACACATTGGACTGCAACCATACTAATTACTGTAGAATATGGTGGTCAGCAAAATCTACAAGAACAGTCGTCCTAGGTGTAGAATAACAAGTGGTATGTGCTGTGAAAAATTAAGAGAGGGGGACAATGAAAAGGAGTTTCTTCAACAGTACATTGCTAGACGACCTCAATGTGGTGCTCAGGGTGGCAATCGAAGAGGCGCCCAACGTCCTTATGGTGGAGATAGGGGAGGAGTTGAGCGTCCTAGCGGTGGAGAACAGGGACGTGCCGGCGTCCTCGCGGTGGAGAATGGGGAGACGACATGCATCCTTGCAGTGGGAACGGGAAAGCATATTAGCATCTTGTTCCTGGAAAAATATAGTGCAGTGTGGTGTTTTCCGTTGATAGTAAGTTGACTTCCAATTTCACAGCTTTTACAGTTTTAGGAGGTGCTGCAAGATTATTTTGCATTGTTATCATAGTGTGGTGTTTCCTATTGATAGTAAGTTGACTGCCAATTTCACAGCTTTTACAGTTTTAGGAGGTGCTGCAAGATTATTTTGCATTGTTATCATATGCTCCCTCCGTCCCAAAATTCTTGTCTTAGATTTTTCTAAATACGAGTGTATCAAGTCACGTTTTAGTATTAGATACATATGTATCTAGACAAATCTAAGACAAGAATTTTGGGACGGAGGGAGTATGATTTTCAGATTATTCTATCATGAAGTATTGGTTTATTATTGAGGTACCCTTAGATGGAGGGGCTGAATGCAGTTTTGTATCTTTTTTCAAAGTCCTGAATGGTCCCATGAAAATCCCTGTATGTGCAGTTTCAGAGCCTCATCACACTATGGTAGGAAAAATAGGTATTTAGGTTATCGAAGGCTCCATTTTTGTCTATTATATAGATTATATAGCTTTGTGATCGAAGGTAGGTTGTCACATAGGGTGTGTTGCTTGTGAAAATTATATACAGCCATGACCATGAGTCCCTGACAAAATAATCTCAGCTCATGTTACTAGGATCAAGGAACCTCGACCATTTTTCTTTTCCCTCATAAACTTGCTAATAATATTGGCGAAGTAATCCCCACTTCAGATTTCCCATTGAATGAATAACTAATTTAGATTGTTCAAAATTTTTAGGTCAAAGAGCCATGAATAGGAGCAAGGCATCACACTCTAGCTCTGGGAAGAAAAAGATACAAAGACAGAGATAGTCAGTGTTCTGCTCCGAAGCAAAAACATTTTGCATGTAATAATGAATTTTAGTTTACCACAATCTCTCTAAAACAGGCCTACCTATTACCAGTCCATTGCTTGCCTTTTTCTAGGAAGTATGACTCAATCGTATATATTTACATTTGTGTTGTTTAGTTGTGGTTTGTATGCTTGAAAATACATTTTAACCGAGCTTGAAAATTCTTATGTGCAGTGAAATTGTATCTAACACTTTGTAAAGAACAAATGAAACACGTTTCAAATAACTCTTAGTCTAAATTGACACCTTGTGCCATTCGACGTCATAATCATAAATGGTTGCTAAAGAGTTTGAATTGGTAAAGTGGTTTCATCCACCGTTTCAAGTTTGGACTGTTCCTTAGTGCTAAAACCTAATTTAATTTTCAAAACACTTTGTGTTTGAAATGAAAATTGTGCCACATGGCGTAATGGGCCATTTGTGTCACTAGTTGAGTATGCTTCTCCCGCCCAAAGGAGGAACCGAGGAAGAAAATAAATACACAGTCACGGTCTGCGCTGCCGCTTCATATTTTACTCCGGACGGGCCACACAAAGAATTGTTCCTGGACCAGGCTAGGTATTTGGACGCCACACAAAGAATTGTTTCATATTTTACTCCGGACGGGCCACACAAAGAATTGTTCCTGGACCAGGCTAGGTATTTGGACGCCACACAAAGAATTGTTCCCGTACCGGGCTACGTAGCATATGGGCCTTTCAAATATCTATGCCTCCTTATGCACAACATAGAGAGGTTTTTGCACATGGAAAATAAAAGTTTAGTGCAAACACCGCTAAAAAATATAACCTTAACTGGTCTATACATGTTATATAAAAATGAATTTTTTTCAAGCTCATATTTCTTAGTGTGATAACCATATTTTCAACTAAAAAATGCTTCCTTAGCTGGTCTATGCCTGTTATAGAAATATGATTTTTTTTTTCAAACTCAGGTTTCTCTAGGTGATAAACATATTTTCAATATAGTATGACTTAACTCATGGGCTTTCTACTAGAAATATCGAATATGTCCTTGCAAAATGAAACTATTTTCATCGACAACATGCCTTTAGCAGGTCTCTGCAACATTTGGCGCAACGAGTCAACTAGTAATTAGTATAAGGAATAGAACATTCACATGCAAATACACTATCTTGGATATCTTTTGTGATGCTGAGCCCCCATCAAAATATTATATGCCAAAATTGTTGATGTTGGACAAGGAAGATAACTTAATGATTTATGTTTGTTCATATTCATATGGAAGTTATATTGTCATAGATCCTTCAACATGTGGTGCTTTTCCCCATCTTTGCTAGCCAAAAATTCCGCACCAAGTAGAGATACTACTTGTGCATCCAAAAATCCTTAATCCCAAATCTTATTTTCAAGATTCCACCATACTTACCTAAGTATTGAATAAGATCCTTCAAGTAAGTTGTCATCGGTGCAATAAGTCAACAAAAATTGCTTCTAAAAGTGTTAGATCATTTAGTATAAGAGAAAATTGAGCATTGTATGAACTTGTGATGGCAAAGAATAAAAGCGACAGACTGCATAATAAAGGTTGCTATCATAAGGGGCAATATAACATGACGTTCTTTTGCACTAAGGAGTTGAGCATACAAACAAATAAGCGCATGACAACCTCTACTTCCCCCTGCGAAGGGCCTATCTTTTACTTTTATGTATTTACATTCATGCAAGATTCAAAGTTTTTCTCTCTATTCCTTTTTATTTTTCACTTTTGGCAAGCATCACATGGTGAGGAAAGATCTAGGCACATATGTCCAGTTGGATACGGGTAGCATGAGTTATTATTGTTGACATCACCTTTGAGGTGAATATGTTAGGAGGCGAAATTAAAACCCTATCTTTCTATGCGTCCGGTTGAAACGTTTTGCTCATGTATATGCAGCGAGTGTTAGCAATCATATAAGACTTTATGATGGTTGAGTATGTGGAGCTCTTACTTAAACTCTGTTGAATAAGTTGAATTACAATTGCTTGGTGACTGAGAACATAGGTTGTTGAGTTTCAACAGAGTTCATTGTTTGAACCTTATCATGTGAATTGGTTGCTACTTTAACATGAGAAGTTTCATAAGAAAGAATTTTTCAGTGGGAACGACACCTATGGGATCACTGGGACCCCTTCTACGGTTGGCAGGAGCGAAGTTGTGCAAAGAGCGGGTCTAGTAGCCAGCGCAAGGATCGTTTACCCAGGTTCGGGCCGCAAGGATGCGTAATACCCTAGTCCTGCTTTGGTGTATGTTTGAGTGTTCTTGAGCTTCCGAACTAGCTGCAGTGCGTGTGTAGTCCACAAGGTCCGAATCCTTCTCCTGTATGCCTCGGGCCTCCTTTTATAGTCAAAAGGGGTCGCCACAGTGGCACACAGGAGGTGGAAAGGTAAACAATGTACAAGCTTATTGCCTATCATTACGGGACAAGGCGCATTAAATGCACTTCTTAGGTGTCCCGTTGCTTTATTGGGGACAGTAGCGAGGCCCGTCCCATCCGTCGCTATTCCGTCTCACTCCGACGCACGTCTGGGCCAACGAGGCATGCAGCGCCACGCAAGCTGGCAGGCTACTGAGATGGCGTGGTGGTAGGGTCTTCACGAACATCTGCATGCCACCATGTAGGTGCTTGCTGAGTTGGCTTGGAGGCCGCGCGTCGCTACGCAGGTGCCTACCCAGCTGGTTGGGCTGGCAGTTATATGGGAACGGTGGTGGGGTCTTGGCAGACGTGGGCCTAGCTGTGGCCCCGCAGGTGTCCTTGGGAAGGGCCTTGCCGGGGCCTTGGCAAGGGTCTTGCCGTGGCATCGCGGTCGTCCCCGGCAAGGATCATACTGGGGGTCTTGTGGATTTCCTCGGCAAGGATCTTGCCGAGGATCGTCGTCTTCTGGTCCGCATTTGATCTTGTGTGCCTATGATCTTCTCAAAGATCTGTATGCCACCATGGAGGTGCCTCCTGAGCCTTGGTTCCAATGTGGTTGATGGTGTTGGAACCCTTGTGCTCAAGGGTGGCGTGCTCTGTTGGCATTGGGCAAGTTGCCCCGGCAAGGCTCTTGCCGGGGCTACGGAGGCCGCCCCGGCAAGGGCCTTGACAGGGGAGACCACCTCGCCCTCTTCTCTTTGTTTCTCTGGTCTTGGCATTGTTCTTGTTGCCTTGTGCTTTTGCTTCTTTTGCCCTGCTGGGTAGGGCCGCAGGCGCGGCTCTAACTGTCCGCGCACAAGTAAAGGGGTACAAAAGAGAGCCCCTACTTTTGTGCACCGACAGGAGCCCCTGGGCCTGGGCCATACATAAGCACGATGTGTTGTTGGGCTAGGCCCAAAACGGTGCGCGGACATGCAGGGTCGAGTTTTACTGCTGTAACTTCCTCGCCCGTCGCACTTGCCCACGACCCACCTTGAACATGCGGCATGGGGGTTGTGCGTTACGTGGGGGTCATGCATGGGGGAAGTTGTTGCCCTCATGCATCACATCGCAGTGAATGGTAAAGAGGAGGCCCGCGCCTTCCCCATAAGAAAAGGGGAAACTGCGGGCGCGCTGCTCATTTACCCTCCGCGTCACTCCAGTTTCGGAACCGCCGTCCCCCCTTTTCTTCCTCAAGAGAAAAAACTGAAACCCTCGCCTCCATTCACCACCGCCACGCCCCCATTTCCCCCAATCTCTCACTGCTCCAGATCCTCCACTTCTTTCCCGGCCGCCATGGAACCCAAAATCAGCAATGACAAGGGAGTGGCCAAGGACGTCGAGGAGAAGGAGATGCCGGAGAGCGAGTCGGTGGCGCTTCGGATGCAGCTTGTTGTCTTCCCCTCGACGGTCGATGCGATCCACCTCAGGGAAAACTTCAAGCCTCTATGGGGGGTGAAGACGACGGGGCATCCGGCTACGCGCATCATTCCCGTCGATTTTGCCAAGGCCGGCCCAAATCGGTATCCTTTCTTCGTTGACTACTTCTCATGCGGGCTTTGCCCCCTTTCTCCGACTTTTTCAACGATATCATGCACACCTTCGGCTTCCATCTTCTTGATTTCACACCGAATGCCATGGCGTGTATCTCTTCGCCCACCTCTGCGAGGGCTTTGCTGGAATGCTTCCTGGCACGGCCCTTTTTTGCCACTATTTCTTTCCCCGTATCCAGGCGGGGGGTGCCATCTCCGGGTGCGTCAGCTGGATCCCACGGACCCGGGAGGAAGGCACGTATCCAGAGGGTACCCAGAAGGAGAGGTGGGAGGAGTGGCGGGGCCGGTGGCTATGGATCAAGGAGGAGCATCCGCAAGAGTTCTACCAAGTTCGTCAGAGTCTGCCAGTCCACCGCAAGGACTAGAGCGATGCCGACGCCGATGACAAGAAGCTCAGGATTGCTACCACTAGGATCCATCGCCTCACCATGGCCGGGCTCACCCTTGAGATGATTGGGGCCGACTTCATCCGCCGCCGCATCACCCCACTACATAACAAGGGGAGGCTGGCCTGGCTCTTCAGGAACGCGACCGATGTCATGAGGCTTTGCCCCGGCTTGAAGCACAACTTCATAGTGATGGGGCACGCTCATCTTTGTCAGCGGCTTTTCCAGCTCGATGTGGGTGGCGACGACAGGGCTGAGAGAGTCGGCAAGGTCACAAAGGCCAGCAAGGTCGTCAAGGGACCTCTGTTCAGGTTGCCAGTGGGAGTGGTCTCGCTGAGCAACAACTCTCGCCAAGCCGACATCATCACCATGATGCCGGAGTTCAATGCGGACGGCCTTGACCCAAGGTGGGCCGAGCCGGAGGAGCAGCGGGTGCAGGAGTTCTTCAACAACCTGTCAGAGAGGTATGTCCGCGATGAGCCACTGTTTATCAAGGACACCACCAAGGAGGATCTAGACTACATCGCTGCTAGGGCGGTGAAGGCGGCGCTTGCCATGGAAGCTGGCAGCGTCAGCCACGTGGAGAATGAGGCCGAGGTGGCCGCGGAGGTGGAGGAGCTTGTCGGATGGGCAGAGCCTGCCGGGGAGGCTAGCAGCGCCGGCACCGAGGCCCCTCTCATCGAAGACGTGGTCGAGGAGTCGACTGAGGGAGAGGCCGGGGCTGACGACCCTCCAACAAGGGGGAGAAAGCGTGTCCTGCGGTGGGCCAGCTCTGGTGAGCCGGTCTGGCCTGGCAGGACAGTGCAGCGGCAAGAGGCCCAGGAGGAGTCTGTGCGCCTGACGAGGGCCGCGACAGCAAGGAAGGTGGTGAGGGCCGCGGTGGTGAAGAAGAAAGCGCCCGCCTCTTCTTCGTCCAAGCGTCGCCGGACTCCATCCCCTTCCCCTCCTCCTGAAGACATCGACACGGAGGTCTTCTTCGATCTTGGGTCCCTCGGCCCAAGGAGGAAGAGGAAGGCATCGGAAGAGGAGGTGGAGGATGAGTAAGCATCCTGCCTTTCATCTCCGTTCCTTCAGACCAGGCCGATTTTCTTGAATTGTTTTTACTCTTGCAAGGACATGGAGACGCTGGCCCAGAGGGTGGCGAAGAGGGCCAGGGCCTCAACGGGCGGCCAGCCCCCGGAGGGCACCTCAAGTACGCCGCTGGTGGTGGAGAGCAGCCCGGATAGCAGCCCCCGACGCAGCCCCCAGCGTGAGCTCACCACTCGCTCCCTATCAACGTGTGTTGGGGTACGATCCCTTGGTGCTGACCTTGTCGTGGTTGTAGGAGGAGGTCGGCAGCAGGAGGAGCCACTGGGGGCCACCCCCAACACGCCACCCCCATCGACCACGCCACCCCGAGGGGCGTCCCCAGCAAGGGTGCCAAGCACCGAGCCCATGCGCACAGAGGAGGAGGAGGAGGAGGCGAACCCGGGCGCCGGTGGCTCCGTCCTGGCACCACATATCGGCGAGGAGGGGTCCACTTCTTCCCAGCCCGGCGCGAGTAAGTTAATTGCCCTATGTCCCTGTTCTTGCTTTCTCTTTTTAGACCTTGGTCTTGGCTTTGCCTCCTTCCCCTCCTTGATATCCAGACCCTTCCCCAGCGGACCGGGAGGACATCGACACCGTCATTGAGGAGGTCGCCAGGGACGCCGAGGCTGAGGCCGCCAAGATCGCCACCGAGGAGGCCGCCAAGGGTGCTGCTGAGGATGCCACCAAGGGGCCCGCCGGGGAGGCCGGCAAGGCCGCTGCCGAGGAGGGGGTGGTTGACGATCAACCTTCCTCCTCTGGCTCGGACAAGTACCTAAGGGTGAAAGACCTGTCCGTCCACCTCCCAGGGACAGCGAGCACCAGGGCACCCACCGAGGGGGAGGTGTTTGATGACGAGGTGCTCGCCGCCGCTGGGCTTGAGGTTGTCGACGAGCCGAGCATCGGTGGTGGCGGTTCCCAGGAAGAGCGGCTCCTTCAGGCTATGAGCGCCAACTTCCAGAAGCTCTAGGCGCTTCACCGCGCCCGCCTGGACAAGGCCAAGTCCAGGATGGCGGCGGTGGACAATGAGGAGGCGGATCTCGAGGAGCACATCGCCGAGACGCAGGCTTGGTTCCCTAGGTCTGTGAGGAACTAAAGTCCGCCCAAGATCTGCTGGCCGAGCGCAAGCAGGAGCTTGTCCTAAAGCAGGTTGACGTCGAGAAGGCCCAGGAGACGGCGAAAGCACAGGCCGCCAAGGACGAGGCCTCTCGGCTCCAGCATCAGGCCGTGCTGAACTCCCAGGAGGAGGACCTTGCCGTTCGCGAGGAGAAGCTCGCCACGACACTCCGCGACAAGGATGAGGAGGTCGAGCAGCTTGTCGTGCAGTGGACCCAGGAGATGGAGCAGAGGCACGAGGAGGCCCGAAATGCTCAGGCCTAGGTCCAGGGCGGCAAGGTGAACGAGCTGGAGGTGAAGCGGGACGGGCTGAAGAAGCAGGTCCTGGAGCTGACGGGGGAGAGGGACGCGGCCAAAGGTGCCTTGGCTGACGTGCATGCCATAGTCCTCAGCAAGGTCGAGCTGCTCTCCGAGGCCAATGACTCCATTAGGGATCTGAAGCTGAAGCTAGAGGGCCTCGAGGGGACGCTTTCGAAGGTCAGAGCCTGGGAGGGGACCCTGGCCAAAAATCTGGAGGCCGAGAGGCAGCTGCGGAGGAATGACGCCGCCAACCACGCGGATTTATGTGAAGGGAGAAAACCTCTGGATCAGCCGCCTCGCCGACATCGCTGGCAGGATCACCATGCAGCTGGCTACCGTGGGAATGTCGAACGTGAGGTACGTCCCGGAGGCGAATGTGAGCCCAACGCCAGACTGACCCTGTTCTTCGAGGGCGTTCTTGGAGCTCTGGAGCAGTTCCGCTCCAACAGAGCGACCACCCTGGCCAACGAGGCCCGGAGGCTTTTCCGGGGTGTCCTGACCAAGGTCCTCACCAAGGTGGCATACTGGAACCCCAACCTCGACTTCGACGCCGCGCTGGAGAGCTTGCCGGAGGGTGTGGACCTCGCGGCGCTCGAAGAGCGTATCGAGCCCGTCATCAGCCGCGTTGACGGAGTTCAGAGGATAGAGGGCCAGCGCCGGGACTAGGCACCCCGTTTCTCATCGCTGCTGCAGGTTCATGACCAAGACAATTTTTATCTTTAGTTAGAACCACAGCAACAATTGATGTAATATAACTCTGCAGTACCCTGAAATGATGCATGTTATCTCCCTATTTGATCATTCTTTGTATGTACACCCTATGCTTAACTGGATAGGCTTGCCGACATGCGAACCCAGGCTACGGTATTTCGAGGATGGATCCTCGCAACCGGCCGGGTGTGCCTGCGGCCAGGTAAACCACCTTGCCATTCTCAGCACGACCGCTTGAATTGTTGAGTGGACTCGAAACAGAACAAGGGCGCTGCCAATAGCGGGAAGGCCACATTGCCATTCTCCATGCGGCTGCTTAAACTGTCGAGTGGACTCGAAATAGAACAAGGGCGTTGCCAATTGCGGAAGGCCCCCATCGCGTGCAGGTTTTTCATACCAAGAGCAGGATCTTCGAGGAAAACAACATTATACATAGAAGAATTACTCAAAGTTTCAAATGACTTAGCTTTTCTGTCGCCGCGCGATCGTTTACTGCATCCGCAAGTGATGCCGCTCGTTCGGTCATCTTCTTCCTTGGGGCGACGACCACGATGAAGCCGCCGCGCCAACTAGACTAGATTTCCACGACTGCACCCCCTACCTGGCACGCCAGAGATGTCAGTGGGAACGACACCTATGGGATCACTGGGACCCCTTCTACGGTTGGCGGGCATGGAGTTGTGCAAAGAGCGGGTCTAGTAGCCAGCGCAAGGATCGTTTACCCAGGTTCGGGCCGCAAGGATGCATAATACCCTAGTCCTGCTTTGGTGTATATTTGAGTGTTCTTGAGCTCTCGAACTAGCTGTCGTGCGTGTGTAGTCCAAAAGGTCCAAATCCTTCTCCTGTATGCCTCAGGCCTCCTTGTATAGTCAAAAGTGGTCGCGACAGTGGCACACAGGAGGTGGAAAGGTAAACAGTGTACAAGCTTATCGCCTGTCATTACGGGACAAGGCGCATTAAATGCGCTTCTTAGGTGTCCCGTTGCTTTATTGGGGACGGTAGCGAGGCCCGTCCCATCCGTCGTCATTCCGTCTCGCTCCGACGCGCGTTTGGGCCAACGAGGCATGCAGCGCCACGCAAGCTAGCAGGCTGCTGAGATGGTGTGGTGGTAGGGTCTTCACGAAGATCTGCATGCCACCACGTAGGTGCTTGCTAAGTTCGCCTGGAGGCTGCGCGTCGCCATGCAGGTGCCTACCTAGCTGGTTGGGCTGGCAGCTGTATGGGAACGGCGGTGGGGTCTTGGCAGACGTGGGCCTAGCTGTGGCCCCACATGTGTCCTCGGCAAGGGCCTTGTCGGGGCCCCGGCAAGGGTCTTACCGTGGCATCACGGTCGTCCCCGTCAAGGATCTTGCCGGGGGTCTTGTGGATTTCCTCGGAAAGGATCTTGCCGAGGATCGTCGTCTTCTGGTCCTCATCTGATCTTGTGTCCCTATGATCTTCTCAAAGATCTGTACGCCACCATGGAGGTGCCTCCCGAGCCTTGGTTCCAATGTGGTTGATGGTGTTGGAACCCTTGGGCGCAAGGGTGGGGCGCTCTGTTGGCATTGGGAAAGTTGCCCCGGCAAGGCTCTTGCCGGGGCTGCGGGGGCCGCCCCGACAAGGGCCTTGACGAGGGAGTCCACCTCACCCTCTTCTCTTTGTGTCTCTGGTCTTGGCGTTGTTCTGGTTGCCTTGTGCTCTTGCTTGTTCTACTCCGCTGGGTAGGGCCGCAGGCGCGGCTCTAACTGTCTGTGCACAAGTAAAGGGGTACGAAAGAGAGCCCCTACTTTTGTGCACCGACAGAATTGATGTTATGATGCTAGGAAAAGTGATTGAAATTATCATTGATCAAACTTGTGCACTTTTCTAGCATTCACACTTCATAAGTTATTTCTTTTATCATTTACCTACTCGAGGACGAGTAGGAATTAAGCTTGGGGATGTTGATACGTCTCCAACGTATCTATAATTTATGAAGTATTCATGCTATTATTTTATCATTCTTGGGTGTTTTACAATCATTTTATAGCAACTTTATATCATTTTTGGGACTAACCTATTGACCCAATGCCCAGTGCTAGTTGCTGTTTTTTGCTTGTTTTTTACATCACGGAAAATCAATATCAAATGGAGTCCAAACACTGTGAAACTTTTTGGAGATTTTTTATGGACCGGAACACCCAGGATGGACCAGAGAAGCACCTGGGGGGTGCCCCAAGGGGGGCACAACCCACCAGGGTGCGTGTGGGGGCCCAGGCGCGCCCAGGTGGGTTGTACCCATCTCGGTGGCCTCCCGCACCCCCTCTTTGCCCTATAAATTCCCAAATATTCCAAAAACCCTCGGGGTTAACCTAGATCAGAAGTTCCCCCGCCGCAGACCTCTGTAGTCATTGAAAACCAATCTAGACCCCGTTCCGGCACCCTGTCGGAGGGGGGAATCATCTCCGGTGGCCATCTTCATCATCCTAACGGCACCACAATGAGGAGGGAGTAGTCCACCCTCGGGGATGAGGGCTTGTACCAGTAGCTATGTGTTTAATCTCTCTCTCTCTCTCTCTCTCTCTCGTGTTCTTGAGATGTCACGATCTTGATGTATAGCGGGTTTTGTTAGTATAGTCAGATCATATGGTGTTTTCCCCTCTCTATCTTGTTGTGATGAATTGAGTTTTTTCCTTTGAGATTTCGTTGTTATCGGAATGAATACTTCCATGGATTTGAGAACACTTGATATATGTCTTGCAATTGAATACTCGTGGTGACAATGGGGTATTGTATTGATTCACTTGATATATGTTTTGGCACTCAACTCGCGGATTCCCGAGGTGACATTGGGGTAATCTATGCATAAGGGTTGATGCATGTTCTTGTCATTGTTTCTCCGGTAGAAATATTGGGGCACTCTTTGAAGTTCTTTGTGTTGGATTGAATATTATGAATCTGAATTTGCTTTGGTGTTATTTTAGTATGAACTCTTGGTTAGACCGATCGGAAAGAATAGCTTCATGTTATTTAGTATGAACTCTAGGATAGATTGATCGGAAAGAATAGCTTTGAGGTGGTTTTGTACCCTACAAACAATTCCATCTTATGTTCTCCGCTAGACAGGAACTTTGGAGTGATTCTTCTTTGCACGTTGAGGGATGGTTATACGATCCAATTATATTAGCATTGTTGAGAGGTTGCACTAGTGAAAGTATGGACCTTAGGCCTCATTTCCAAGCATTTCAATACCGTTTTTCTGCCCGTTTTCTATTTGCTACCTTGATGTTTTTATTTATTCAGATTATAAAAATATATGTCTACCATCCATATTACACTTTTATCACCATCTCTTCGCCGAACTAGTGCACCTATACAATTTGCCATTGTATTTGGTGTGTTGGGGACACAAGAGATTTCTTATATTTGATTGCAGGGTTGTTTGAGAGAGACCATGCATCTTCATCCTACGCCTCCCATGGATTGACAAACCTTAGGTCATCCACTTGAGGGAAAATTGCTATTGTGTCCTAAAAAACTCTGCGCTTGGAGGCCCAACACGTGTCTACAAGAATAAAGTTGCATAGTAGACATGAGCGCCCCCCTGCCATGTTTGTTGGAGGGGAAGGAAAGAGGGGGGAGAGGGAAGGAAGGGGGAATCCTATTCCTCTCTTTCCTTTCCTTTCCTTTCCTTTCCTTTCCCCTCTTTCCTTCTCCTCCTAGGCCGGACCATATGGGGGTGCACTAGCCCCTTGTGGCTGGTGTGTTTCCCCTCTTGGCCCATAAGGCCCATATCTTTTGCCGGGGGTGCCCGGAACCCCTTCCGATGACCCGATAAGTACCCGGTACCCCCTGAAACACTTCCGGTGTCCAAATACCATCGTCCTATATATCAATCTTTACCTCTCGCCATTTCGAGACTCCTCGTCATGTCCATGATCTCATCCGGGATTCCAAACAACATTCGATCACCAAATTACATAACTCATATAATACTATATCTTCATCTAACGTTAAGCGTGCGGACCCTACGGGTTCGAGAACTATGTATACATGACCAAGACACCTCTCCGGTCAATAACCAATAGCAGAATCTGGATTCCTATATTGGCTCCTACATATTCTACAAAGATCTTTATCGGTCGAACCATTATGACAACATCGTAATTCCCTTTGTCTATCGGTATGTTACTTGCCCGAGATTCGATCATCGGTATCTTCATACCAATTTCAATCTCATTGCTGGAAAGTCTCTTTACTCGTTCTGTAATACATCACCTTGTGACTAACTCCTTAGTCATTTTCTTGCAAGCTTATGATGTGTGTTACCAAGAGGGCCCAGAGATACCTCTCCGATACTCGGAGTGACAATTCCTAATCTCGATCTATACCAACTCAACAAACACCTTCGGAGATACCTGTAGAGCATCTTTATAATCACCCAGTTACATTGTGATGTTTGATAGCACACAAGGCATTCCTACGGTATCCAGGAGTTGCATAATCTCATAGTCAAAGGAATATGTATTTGACATGAAGAAAGCAATAGCAATAAAACTGAACAATCATTATGCTAAGCTAACGGATGGGTCTTGTGTTGGGGAACGTAGTAATTCAAAATTTTCCTACGATCACGCAAGATCTAACTAGGAGATGCATAGCAACAATAGGGAGAGTGTGTCCACGTACCCTCGTAGACCGAAAGCGGAAGCGTTTAGTAACACGATTGATGTAGTTGAACTTCTTCACGATCCAACTGATCCAAGTACCGAACATACGACACCTCCGTGTTCAGCACACGTTCAGCATGATGACGTCCCTCGAGCTCTTGATCCAGTTGAGGACGAGGGAGAGTTCCGTCAGCCCGACGGCGTGGCGACGGTGATGATAAAGTTACTGGTGCGGGGCTTCACCTAAGCATTATGACGATATGACCGAGGTGTTGAACTGTGAGGGGGGCACTGCACACGGCTAAGAGATTGTCTGTTGTGCCTTTGGGGTGCCCCGCCTCCGTATATAAAGGGGGAAGGAGGAGGTGGCCAGCCAAGGGGGTGCGCCATAGGGGGGAGTCCTACTTGGACTCCTAGTCCAAGTAGGATTCCGCCGCCCCTCCTTCCTTCCACCGAAGAGGGAAAAGGGGAAGGGAGAGAGAGGGAGAAGGAAAGAGGGAGGCCGCCCCTTCCCCTAGTACAATTCGGTTTGGGCAAGGGGCGCGCCCCTCCTCACGTGGCCTTTCTCCTCTCCTCCAATATGGCCCAATAGGCCCAATACTTCCCCCGGGTGGTTCCGGTAACCCCTCGGTACTCTGGTAAAATATCCGAATCACTCGGAACCATTCCGATTTCCGAATATAACCTTCCAATATATGAATCTTTACCTCTCGACCATTTCGAGACTCCTCGTCATGTCCGTGATCTCATTCGGGACTCCAAACAAACTTAGGTTATCAAATTACATAACTCATAATACAAATAGTCACCGAACGTTAAGCGTGCGAACCCTACGGGTTCGAGAACTATGTAGACATGACTGAGACACATCTCCGGTCAATAATCAATAGTGGAACCTGGATGCTCATATTGGCTCCTACATATTCTATGAAGATCTTTATTGGTCAAACCGCATAACAACATACGTTATTCCCTTTGTCATCGGTATGTTGCCCGAGATTCGATCGTCGGTATCCTCATACCTACTTCAATCTCGTTACCAGCAAGTATCTTTACTCGTTCCGTAATGCATCATCCCGTAACTAACTCATTAGTCACATTGCTTGCAAGGCTTTAAAGTGATGCGCATTACCGAGAGGGCCCAGAGATACCTCTCCGATACTCGGAGTGACAAATCCAAATCTTGATCTATGCCAACTCAACAAACACCATCGGAGACACCTGTAGAGCATCTTTATAATCACCTAGTTACGTTGTGACGTTTGATTGCACACAAAGTGTTCCTCCGGTATTCAAGAGTTGCATAATCTCGTAGTCAAAGGAATATGTACAAGTCATGAAGAAAGCAATAGCAATGAAACTAAACGATCATAATGCTAAGCTAACGGATGGGTCTTGTCCATCACATATTCTCTAATGATGTGATCCCGTTCATCAAATGACAACATATGTCTATGGTCAGTAAACTTAACCAGCTTTGATTAACGAGCTAGTCAAGTAGAGGCATACTAGGGACACTCTGTTTGTTTATGTATTCACACATGTACTAAGTTTTCGGTTAATACAATTCTAGCATGAATAATAAACATTTATCATGATATAAGGAAATATAAATAACAACTTTATTATTGCCTCTAGGGCATATTTCCTTCAGTCTCCCACTTGCACTAGAGTCAGTAATCTAGATTACATAGTAATGATTCTAACACCCATGGAGTCTTGGTGTTGATCATGTTTTGCTTGTGAGAGAGGCTTAGTCAACGGGTCTGCAACATTCAGATCCGTATGTATCTTGCAAATCTCTATGTCTCCCTCCTTGACTTGATCGTGGATGGAATTGAAGCGTCTCCTGATGTGTTTGGTTCTCTTGTTAAATCTGGATTCCTTCGCCAAGGCAATTTCTCCAGTATTGTCACAAAAGATTTTCATTGGACCCGATGCACTAGGTATTACACCTAGACCGGATATGAACTCTTTCATCCAGACTCCTTCATTTGCTGCTTCCGAAGCAGCTATGTACTCCACTTCACACGTAGATCCCGCCACGACGCTCTGCCTGGAACTGCACCAACTGACAACTCCACCATTCAATATAAATACGTATCTGATTACTCTCTGACTATAGCGCCAGAAAAGCTCATGTCTGCTAGGACTATGTCGGTATTTCCCCAAAGACGAAGGGATGATGCAGCACGCGATGGTAGGTACTTCCCTTAGTGAAGAAATCAAGGTTATCAAACCAGTAGGAGAATCAAGCAACACAACGTAAACAACACCTGCACACAAATAACAACACCTCGCAACCCGACGTGTTAAAGGAGTTGTCAATCCCTTTCGGGTAACGATGCCAGAAATTTGTAGTAGATTGAAATAATAGATCGTAAATAAAATAAAGTGCATAAAAGTATTTTTGTATTTTTTGTTTAATAGATCTGAATAAAAATGCAAAGTAAAAGTAGATCACAAGCAAATATATGAGAAAGAAGACCCGGGGGCCGTAGGTTTCACTAGTGGCTTCTCTCGACAAAGATAGCAAACGGTGGGTAAACAAATTACTGTTGGGCAATTGATAGAACATCAAATAATTATGATGATATCCAGGCAATGATCATTACATAGGCATCACGTCCAAGATTAGTAGACCGACTCCTGCCTGCATCTACTACTATTACTCCACACATCGACCGCTATCCAACATGTATCTAGTGTATTAAGTTTATGGAAAAACGGAGTAATGCAATAAGAACGATGACATGATATAGACAAGATCCGTTTATCTATTCGTAGATATAGATCCCATCTTTTTATCCTTAGTAGCAAAGATACATACGTGTCGGTTCCCTTTCTGTCACTGGGATCAAGCACCGTAAGATCGAACCCACTACCGGGCACCTCTACCGGGCATATCAGAGAAGAAATCTGAGGCTATAAGAGATCATGCATATAAGAGATCAAAGAAACTCAAATAACTTTCATGGATATAAAAAGATATGACTGATCATAAACTCAAAGTTCATCAGATCCCAACAAACACACCGCAAAAAGAGTTACATCATATGGATCTCCAAGAGACCATTGTATTGAGAATTCAGCGAGAGAGAGAAAGCCATCTAGCTACTAACTACTGAGCCAAAGGTCTACAAAGAACTACTCATGCATCATCGGAGAGGCACCAATGGAGGTGGGGAACCCCATCCGAGATGGTGTCTAGATTGGATCTGGTGGTTCTTGTCGGCGTCCTGGGAATGGGGGTCCCCAGACTTGCCTGCCTGCGGCCCGCGGCGTGTCTCCACCAGCGGCCCTGTACGGCCCATCTTCACCAGCAAACACTCAAGACCCTCGCGAGGGGCCAAGCCTCGTGAGGTGGACGATGAAAGACCTCCTCGGGGGCGGCCTCACCAGGCCGGCTCGCGAGGGACGGAGAGATCAAGGCGAGGGACACCTCGCAAGGTCCCTGTGATGTAAGCCATGATGACCAAGGCCAGGCGGGCGCCAGCATGCGTAGTGTACTCGTTTCCCCTTTGGTGCTAAAGAGGCAAGTGCAGGCGAGGAGACCTGAGGCATCAGGCAAAGGTTTCCATATCAGTGCAACAAGACCAAGACCAGCAGGACGGAGGTCACCGTGAAGCCCAAGACGGCGTCACTGATGTCCAACCTTCTTCTTGTAGACGTTGTTGGGCCTCCAAGTGCAGAGGTTTGTAGGACAGTAGCAAATTTCCCTTAAGTGGATGACCTAAGGTTTATCAATCCGTGGGAGGCGTAGGATGAAGATGGTCTCTCTCAAGCAACCCTGCAACCAAATAACAGAGAGTCTCTTGTGTCCCCAACACACCCAATACAATGGTAAATTGTATAGGTGCACTAGTTCGGTGAAGAGATGGTGACACAAGTGGTATATGGATAGTAGATAAAGGTATTTGTAATCTGAAATTATAAAAACAGCAAGGTAACTAATGATAAAACTGAGCGTAAACGGTATTGCACTGCGTTGAAACAAGGCCTAGGGTTCATACTTTCGCTAGTGTAAGTTCCCTCAACTATACTAACATAATTGGATCACATAGCTATCCCTCAACATGCAACAAAGAGTCACTCCAAAGTCACTAATAGCGGAGAACAAACGAAGAGATTATGGTAGGGTACGAAACCACCTCAAAGTTATTCTTTCCAATCAATCCGTTGGGCTATTCCTATAAGTGTCACAAACAACCCTAGAGTTTGTACTAGAAAACACCTTAAGACACAAATCAACCAAAACCCTAATGTCACCTAGATACTCCAATGTCACCTCAAGTATCCATGGGTATGATTATACGATATGCATCACACAATCTCAGATTCATCTATTCAACCAACACAAAGGACCTCAAAGAGTGCCCCAAAGTTCTACCAGAGAATCACGACGAAAACGTGTGCCAACCCCTATGCATAGGTTCATGGGCGGAACCCGCAAGTTGATCACCAAAACATACATCAAGTGAATCACGTGGTATCCCATTGTCACCACAGATACGCACGGCAAGACATACATCAAGTGTTCTAAAATCTTTAAAGACTCAATCCGATAAGGTTACTTCAAAGGGGAAACTCAATTCATTACAAGAGAGAAGAGGGGGAGGAGAAACATAGGATCCAACTATAATAGCAAAGCTCGCGATACATCAAGATCCTATCACCTCAAGAACACGAGAGAGAGAGAGATCAAACAAATAGCTACTGGTACATACCCTCAGCCCCGAGGGAGAACTACTCCCTCCTCGTCATGGAGAGCACTGGGATGATGAAGATGGCCACTGAAGAAGGATTGCCCCCTCCGGCAGGGTGCCGGAACGGGTCTAGATTGGCTTTCGGTGGCTACGGAGGCTTCTGGCAGCGGAACTCCCGATCTATTGTGCTCCCGGATGGTTTTAGGGTATATGGAGATATATATAGGCGGAAGAAGTACGTCAGGGGGGCCACGAGGGGCTCACGAGGGTGGAGGGCGCGCCCAGGGGGGTGGGCGCGCCCCCTGCCTCGTGACCTCCTCGTAGGTTCCCCGACATGCACTCCAAGTCTTCTGGGCTTCTTTCCTTCCAAAAATGAGTTCCGTGAAGTTTCAGGTCAATTGGACTCCGTTTGATTTTCCTTTTCTTCGAAACCCTAAAACAGGGTAAAAACAGAAACTGGCACTGGGCTCTGGGTTAATAGGTTAGTCCCAAAAATGATATAAAAGTGTATAATAAAGCCCATAAACATTCAAAACAGTAGATAATATAGCATGGAGCAATCAAAATATATAGATACGTTGGAGACGTATCAGCATCCCCAAGCTTAATTCTTGCTCGTCCTCGAGTAGGTAAATGATAAAAACAAAAATTTTGATGCGGAGTGCTACTTGGCATAATTTCAATGTAATTCTTCTTAATTGTGGCATGAATATTCAGATCCATAAGATTCAAGACAAAAGTTCATATTGACATAAAAATAATAATACTTCAAGCATACTAACCAAGCAATCATGTCTTCTCAAAATAACATGGCCAAAGAAAGCTATCCCTACAAAATCATATAGTCTGGCTATGCTCCATCTTCACAACACAACATATTTAAATCATGCACAACCCCGATGACAAGCCAAGCAATTGTTTCATACTTTTGATGTTCTGAAACTTTTTCAATCTTCACGCAATACATGAGCGTGAGCCATGGACATAGCACTATAGGTGGAATAGAATGGTGGTTGTGGAGAAGACAAAAAGGAGAAGATAGTCTCACATCAACTAGGCGTATCAACAGGCTATAGAGATGCCCATCAATAGATATCAATGTGAATGAGTAGGGATTGCCATGCAACGGATGCACTAGAGCTATAAATTTATGAAAGCTCAAAAGAAACTAAGTGGGTGTGCATCGAACTTGCTTTCTCATGAAGACCTAGGGCAATTTGAGGAAGCCCATCATTGGAATATACAAGCCAAGTTCTATAATGAAAGATTCCCACTAGTATATGAAAGTGACAACATAGGAGACTCTCTATCATGAAGATCATGGTGCTACTATGAAGCACAAGTGTGGTAAAAGGATAGTAGCATTGCCCCTTCTCTCTTTTTCTCTCATTTATTTGTTTTTATTTGGGCCTTTCTCTCTTTTTTATGGCCTCTTTTTTTCTCTTTTTTTATTTGGGCTTCTTTGGCCTCTTTTATTTATTTTCGTCCGGAGTCTCATCCCGACTTGTGGGGGAATCATAGTCTCCATCATCCTTTCCTCACTGGGACAATGCTCTAATAATGATGATCATCACACTTTTATTTTTCTTACAACTCAACAATTACAACTCGATACTTAGAACAAAATATGACTCTATATGAATGCCTCCGGCGGTGTACCGGGATGTGCAATGACTCATGAGTGACATGTATGAAAGAATTATGAATGGTGGCTTTGCCACAAATACGATGTCAATTACATGATCATGCAAAGCAATATGACAATGATGAAGCGTGTCATAATAACGAGACGGTGGAAAGTTGCATGGCAATATATCTCGGAATGGCTATGGAAATGCCATGATAGGTAGGTATGGTGGCTGTTTTGAGGAAGGTATATGGTGGGTGTATGATACCGGCGAAAGGTGCGCGGTATTAGAGAGGCTAGCAAAGGTGGAAGGGTGAGAGTGCATATAATCCATGGACTCAACATTAGTCATAAAGAGCTCATATACTTATTGCAAAAATCTACAAGTTATCGAAACAAAGTACTACGCGCATGCTCCTAGGGGGATAGATTGGTAGGAAAATACCATCGCTCGTCCCCGACCGCCACTCATAAGGAAGACAATCAATAAATAAATCATGCTTCGACTTCATCACATAAGGGTTCACAATACGTGCATGCTACGAGAATCGCAAACTCAACACAAGTATTTCTTCAAATTCACAACTACTCAGCTAGCATGACTCTAATATCACCATCTCCATATCTTAAAACAATTATCAAGTATCAAACTTCTCATAGTATTCAACACACTCATAAGAGAATTTTATTATTCTTGAATACCTAGCATATTAGGATTTTAAGCAAATTACCATGCTATTAAGACTCTCAAAATAAGCTAAGTGAAGCATGAGAGTTCATATATTTCTTCAAAATAAAACTACCACCATGCTCTAAAAAGATATAAGTGAAGCACTAGAGCAACAACAAACTACTCCGAAAGATATAAGTGAAGATCAATGAGTAGTTGAATAATTATGCAACTATGTGAAGACTCTCTAACATTTAATAATTTCAGATCTTGGTATTTTATTCAAATAGCAAGCAAAGCAAAATAAAATGACATTCTAAGAATAGCAAACATCATGTGAAGAAGCAAAAACTTAGGATCAACCGAAACTAACTGATAATTGTTGAAGAAGAAAGGTGGGATGCCAACCGGGGCATCCCCAAGCTTAGATGCTTGAGACTTCTTGAAATATTATCTTGGGGTGCCTTGGGCATCCCCAAGCTTGAGCTTTTGTGTCTCCTTAATTCCTCTCATATCAAGGTCTCCCTAAATCTCAAAAGCTTCATCCACACAAAACTCAACAAGGACTCGTGAGATAAGTTAGTATAAACCATTGCCAAAACCTTACCATACTCTACTGTAGAAAATCACTAAAATTATTATTCAACATTGCATAATAAATTCCTCTGCATATTTAATAGTCCTATCCTCAAATAGAATCATTAAAGAAGCAAACATATGCAAACAATGCAAACATAACAGCAATCTGCCTAAACAGGATAGTCTGTAAAGAGTGCTGCAACATCCATGCTTCCCTAGCTCCAAAAATTATGAAAGAAACTTCCCACTGTAGTAAATTTATCATAGCTTATTATTCAAAAGGTTTCAACATTTTATCACATTCTGACTTTTCTAGGGAATTATTGCAACAGCGGTAAACTTTCTGTTTTCAAACAGCAACATATGGACTTTTAAAATAGGCATAGTAAAGGCTATCAATGCCATTTCTATTGAAATAAAAGATGCAAAACATTGTTCTAAATAACAGAAAGAAAATCCTAACCAAACAAATTGACGCTCCAAGCAAAACACATATCATGTGGTGAATAAAAATATAGCTCCAAATAAAGTTACCGATGAACGAAGACGAAAGAGGGGGTGCCTTCCGGGCATCCCCAAGCTTAGGCTCTTGGCCCATCTTTAAATATTACCTTGGTGTGCCTTGGTCATCTCCATGCTTAGGCTCTTTCCACTCCTTATTCCGTAGTCCATCGAATCCTTACCCAAAACTTGAAAACTTCACAACACAAAACTTAACAGAAAACTCGTAAGCTCCGTTAGTATAAGAAAATAAATCACCACTTCAAGGTACTGTAATGAACTCCTTCTTTATTTATAATGGTGTTAAACCTACTGTATTCCAACTTCTCTATGGTTTATAATCTTTTTTACTAGCCATAGATTCATCAAAATAAGTAAACGACACATGTAAAACAGAATCTGTCAAAAACAGAACAGTCTGTAGTAATCTGAATCAAATGTATACTTTTGGAACTCATAAAATTATTAAATAAATTGCTGGACCTGAGGAATTTATCTATTAATCATCTGCAAAAATAATTAACTAAATATCACTCTCCCAATAAAAATGGAAGCAATTATCGTGAGCACTAAAGTTTCTGTTTTTTACAGCATGATCAACAAGACTTTCCCCAAGTCTTCCCAAAGGTTCTACTTGGCACAAACACTAATTAAAAGCATAAAACCACATATAAACATAGGCTAGATGAATTATTTATTACTAAACAGGAACAAAAGGCAAGGAACTAAAATAAAATTGGGTTGCCTCCCAACAAGCGCTATCGTTTAACGCCCCTAGCTAGGCATAATGATTTCAATGATGCTCACATAAAAGATAAGAATTGAAACATAAAGAGAGCACCATGAAGAATATGACTAGCACATTTAAGTCTAACATACTTCCTATGCATAGGGATTTTGTGAGCAAACAACTTGTGGGAACAATAATCAACTAGCATAGGAGGGCAAAACAAGCATAACTTCAAACCTTTAAGCACATAGAGAGGAAACTTGATATTATTGCAATTCCTACAAGCATATATTCCTCCATCATAGTAATTTTCAGTAGCATCATGAATGAATTCAACAATATAACCAGAACCTAAAGCATTTTTTTAATGATCTACAAGCATAGAAATTTTTTTACTCTCCACATAAGCAAAATTCTTCTCATGAATAATAGTGGGAGCAAACTCAACAAAATAACTATCATGTGATTGAAAATTAAGATCAAGATGACAAGTTTCATGGTTATTATTATTCTTTAAAGCATATGTGTCATCACAATAATCATCATACATAGGGGGCATGCTTTCATCATAATAAATTTGCTCATCAAAACTTGGGGGACAAAAAATATCATCTTCATCAAACATAGCTTCCCCAAGATTGTGGCTTTTCATATCATTAGCATCATGGATGTTCAAGGAATTCATACTAACAACATTGCAATCATGCTCATCATTCAAATATTTAGTGCCAAACATTTTATAGATTTCTTCTTCTAGCACTTGAGCACAATTATCCTTTCCATCATACTCACGAAAGATATTAAAAAGGTGAAGCGTATGAGACAAACTCAATTCCATTTTTTTGTAGTTTTCTTTTATAAACTAAACTAGTGATAAAACAAGAAACTAAACGGCTCGATTGCAAGATCTAAAGATATACCTTCAAGCACTCACCTCCCCGGCAACGGCGCCAAAAAAGAGCTTGATGTCTACTACACAACCTTCTTCTTGTAGACTTTGTTGGGCCTCCAAGTGCAGAGGTTTGTAGGACAGTAGCAAATTTCCCTCAAGTGGATGACCTAAGGTTTATCAATCCGTGGGAGGCGTAGGATGAAGATGGTCTCTCTCAAGCAACTCTGCAACCAAATAACAAAGAGTCTCTTGTGTCCCCAACACACCCAATACAATGGTAAATTGTATAGGTGCACTAGTTCGGCGAAGAGATGGTGAAACAAGTGGTATATGGATAGTAGATAAAGGTATTTGTAATCTGAAATTATAAAAACAGCAAGGTAACTAATGATAAAAGTGAGCGTAAACGGTATTGCAATGCGTTGAAACAAGGCCTAGGGTTCATACTTTCGCTAGTGTAAGTTCCCTCAACAATACTAACATAATTGGATCACATAACTATCCCTCAACATGCAACAAAGAGTAACTCCAAAGTCACTAATAGCAGAGAACAAATGAAGAGATTATGGTAGGGTACGAAACCACCTCAAAGTTATTCTTTCCAATCAATCAGTTGGGCTATTCCTATAAGTGTCACTGAGGGAGTCCTGGATTAGGGGGTCTCCGGACAGCCGGACTATCTCCATTGGCCGGACTGTTAGACTATGAAGATACAAGATTGAAGACTTCGTCCCGTGTCCGGATGGGACTCTACTTGGCGTGGAAGGCAAGCTAGGAAATACGGATATGGATATCTCCTCCTTTGTAACCGACCTTGTGTAACCCTAACCCTCTCCGGTGTCTATATAAACCGAAGGGTTTTAGTCCGTAGGACAACAATCACAACATACAATCATACCATAGGCTAGCTTCTAGGGTTTAGCCTCTCTGATCTCGTGGTAGATCTACTCTTGTACTACCCATATCATCAATATTAATCAAGTAGGACGTAGGGTTTTACCTCCATTAAGAGGGCCCGAACCTGGGTAAAACATCGTGTCCCCTGCCTCCTGTTACCATCCGGCCTAGACGCACAGTTCGGGACCCCCTACCCGAGATCCGCCGGTTTTGACACCGACATTGGTGCTTTCATTGAGAGTTCCTCTGTGTCGTCGCCGTTAGGCTTGATGGCTCCTACTATCATCGATAGTGATGCGGTCCAGGGTGAGACTTTTCTCCCCGGACAAATCTTCGTATTCGGCGGCTTTGCACTGCGGGCTAATTCGCTTGGCCATCTGGAGTAGATTGAAAGCTACGCCCCTGGCCGTCAGGTCAGATTTGGAAGTTTGAACTACACAGCCGACATCCGCGGAGACTTGATCTTCGACGGATTCGAGCCACAGCCGGGCGAGCCGCACTATCACGATGGGTATGACCTAGCTCTGCCGCCGAACAGTACCCCAGAGGCCGCGCCCTCATCAGCTCCGACCCTTAGCTCGGAGCCAACTGCGCCAATCGAGGACGGGTGGTTAGACACCGCCTCAGGGGCTGCAGTCTCAACGACGATCGAGCCGAACCCCAGCCTAACCCTCTGCGCAGCCCGTGACTCAAAGGTGCCGGACTCTTTTCCAGACTCCGAACCATCCGCGCCCCTGCCAATCGAATCTGATTGGGCGCCGATCATGGAATTCACCGCCACGGATATCTTTCAGCACTCGCCCTTCGGCGACATTCTGAATTCACTAAGGTCTCTCTCTTTGTCAGGAGAGCCCTGGCCGGACTATGGCCAACAGGATTGGGATGCGGACGACGAAGAAATTCGACGCCCACCCACCACCCATTTCGTAGCC
The DNA here is from genome assembly GCF_018294505.1 of Triticum aestivum. Classification (NCBI taxonomy): domain Eukaryota; kingdom Viridiplantae; phylum Streptophyta; class Magnoliopsida; order Poales; family Poaceae; genus Triticum; species Triticum aestivum. The sequence goes on along the minus strand of NC_057809.1, from coordinate 181,700,698 downwards.
ACTATCGATGATTTAACCGACATGCTCGACTTCGACTCCGAAGACATCGACGGTATGGACGACGATGTAGGAGACGAACATGAACCAGCGCCTATAGGGCACTGGAAAGCCACCTCGTCATATGACATATACATGGTGGATACACCCAACGAAGGCAATGGCGACGAGATAGCGGAGGATGACCCCTCCAAGAAGCAACCCAAGCGCCGACGTCAGCGGCGCCGCTCTAAGTCCCGCCAAAGCAAAAGTGGTGATACCGGCACAGGAGATAATAACACTCCGGATAGTGCCGAAGACAACAACAATCCCCTCCAGCAAGATTTAGAGCAGGAGGATGAAGGAGCCAGCTCTCCTGAGAGAGCGGCAGACGGAGAGGAGGAGGATGACAATTACATGCCCCCCTCCGAAGACGAGGCAAGCCTCGGCGACGGTGAATTCGCCGTACCAGAGGATCCCGTCGAACAAGAGCGCTTCAAGCGCCGGCTTATGGCCACGGCAAATAGCCTGAAGAAAAAGCAGCAGCAGCTTCAAGCTGATCAAGATCTGCTAGCTGACAGATGGACTGAAGTCCTCGCGGCCGAGGAATATAAACTCGAGCGCCCCTCCAAGAATTACCCAAAGTGCAGGTTACTACCCCGACTGGAGGAAGAAGCGTATGATACGGCTGATCGGCCACCTCGTGGCCGCGATAGAGAGGCATTCCAGCCAAAAGCTCAGCCTCCACCCCGACGCCATTCAAATAAAAAGGCATGGGGAGATACGCCAGACCTGCGAGACATATTGGAGGACAAAGCAAAGCATGCAAGATCGATCTACGGATCACGACGGCGCACCACTCTGCGAGACGATAAACGTCACGCCGGATACAGTAAAAGCAAATCCGGCCGGGCCGAACACAGCGGGCAAGACCCATTCGAGCTGCGTCGCGATATAGCCCAATACAGAGGCGCCGCACACCCCTTATGCTTCACAGACGAAGTAATGGAACATCAATTCCCAGAAGGTTTCAAACCTGTAAATATTGAATCATACGACGGCACAACAGATCCCGCAGTATGGATTGAGGATTTCCTCCTCCACATCCACATGGCCCGCGGTGATGACTTACACGCCATCAAATACCTCCCACTAAAGCTCAAAGGACCAGCGCGGCATTGGCTTAACAGCTTGCCAGCGGACTCCATTAGCTGTTGGGAAGATCTGGAAGCCGCATTCCTCGACAACTTTCAGGGCACTTATGTGCGACCACCAGACGCCGATGACTTGAGCCACATAATTCAGCAGCCAGAAGAGTCGGCCAGGCAATTCTGGACTCGGTTCCTTACAAAGAAAAATCAAATCATCGACTGTCCGGATGCGGAGGCCTTAGCGGCTTTCAAACACAACATCCGAGACGAGTGGCTAGCCCGGCACCTTGGTCAGGAAAAGCCGAAATCTATGGCAGCTCTCACGACGCTCATGACCCGCTTTTGTGCGGGAGAAGACAGCTGGCTGGCTCGCAGTAATAACATATCAAAGAACCATGGTACCTCAGATACCAAGGACGGCAATAGCAGGTCACGTCGCAACAAACATAAGCGCCGCATTAACAGCGAAAATACTGAGGATACGACAGTCAATGCCGGATTCAAAGGCTCTAAACCCGATCAGCGGAAAAAGCCATTCAAACAAAGTACGCCGGGTCCGTCCATCTTGGACTGTATACTCGATCACTCGTGTCAAATACACGGCACCCAGACAAGCCAGCCAATCACACCAACAGGGATTGTTGGGTGTTCAAGCAGGCCGGCAAGTTAATTGCCAAAAACAAGGACAAGGGGCCGCATAGCGATGACGAGGAGGAGCCCCGGCAGCCGCACACTGGAGGACAGAAGAGGTTTCCCCCGCAAGTGCGGACGGTGAACATGATATACACAACCCACATCCCCAAGAGGGAGCGGAAGCGTGTGCTCAGGGACGTATATGTGTTGGAGCCAGTCGCCCCAAAGTTCAACCCTTGGTCCTCCTGCCCGATCACCTTCGATCGCAAGGACCACCCCACTAGTATCTGTCATGGCGTATTCGCCGCACTGGTCCTAGACCCAATCATTGACGGATTTCACCTCACTCGAGTCCTTATGGATGGCGGCAGCAGCCTGAACCTGCTTTATCAGGACACAGTGCACAAAATGGGTATAGACCCCTCAAGGATCAAACCCACAAAAACGACCTTTAAGGGCGTCATTCCAGGTGTAGAGGCCCATTGCACAGGCTCAATTACACTGGAAGTGGTCTTTGGATCCCCGAATAACTTCTGAAGCGAAGAGTTAATCTTCGATATAGGCCCGTTCCGCAGTGGTTATCACGCGCTACTTGGGAGAACCACATTTGCTAGATTCAATGCGGTACCGCATTATGCATACCTCAAGCTCAAGATGCCAGGGCCTCGCGGAGTTATTACAGTCAATGGAAACACAGAGCGCTCTCTCCGAACAGAGGAGCACACCGCGGCCCTCGCAGCAGAAGCGCAAAGCAGCCTCTCAAGGCAATCAACCAGTTCGGCGCTTCAAAGCCCGGACACCTTCAAGCGTGCTTAGAGCAATCGGCAAATAGACCGCCTGGCGCGACCTGAGCTCGCATAGCAATGAGGCCCCCACCCCAGTCCCAGCCAAACGGCGAAACTCGTGCCGCGCTTACATAATTACACATTAAAAATACCATGGGCACAAGTGGGGAGGGGGGCACAACTGCGGCACGCCCCAAGACGTGGCTTAAACTGCACTAGGGGCTTCCCGTTTGGTTATTTTTTTTCAGGACCTTAATCTCTGGAAACACTTTCCGGCAGCACTATTGCCGAACACATGATGCAGCAACCAAGGAGGCAGACAGCTACGTCATCCCACGGAATTCCCAGGTTGATTATAGTAACGAGCAAAATATTCGATTTAATATCATTACTCAACTTGCCCTTGGAAGGGACATAGTCCTACTCTTTGCTTATCGCACTATCTGTATCATTCTGCTTTAACGCACCTTTTTGAATAAACAATGCATAACATCACGACTATTATTGCATTCTTGTTATATATATATGTGTGTGTGTGTGTGTGTGTGTGTTCATTAACGACGCCTTGCAACCGTACACTTTGGTACGGCCAATACACCAGGGGCTTACGTACCCCACAATATGGTGTGAAAAGTCCGAACACTTTCACAAGTGCGGCACCCCGAACTTATAGCATTATATGCATCAGCTCCGAATCATGTCTTTGGTCAAATGTTGGGTTTGCCCGGCTCCTATGTTTTGGTACCTTACGTTCCGCTCTATCGGCTAAGGTAGCGCTAGGAGAACTACTGCGATTGTGCCCCGGTTCTGCCGGGCTTAGCACCTCAGTAGAGAAAGCTAAAACTGACTGTCATGATAAGGCGAGAGACTGGTCGCTGTTCGGCGAGGTTTTTCGAGTCCCTAAAGACTTATGCCGCTTAGGGCGAGGGGCCGGCCCTGTCCGGCTTACAGGCGTGTATCGCGCCCCGAATTCGGCCTTCCGAATACCAGGGGCTTCGCCGAAATTTAAAATTATAGAATTCTATGGCTAAGTGAGAGTGATAAAGCATTATTAGTCCGGTTGCCTTGTTCGTTGTGCTGAGCACCTCCCTCGAAGGACCCAAATATGGGAACAAGAGTGCTCAGGTTTATCCCGAACACCCCAGCACTCGTGGCATGGGGGCAGAAGCCGAGGACTAGCCATCTCTCAGATTGGATAAACGGCCAAACAGAAGGTAATATTTTGAATTCACACAAGCGTTGCATAGCGCATATGAAACAAGTTTTCATCATGCAGGATCACACGAGCAAGTTTACTCCAATATTACATCCTTTGAACATTCGTCCGCTACAAGACGGGAACCCTTCAGGACACCCTCATAATAAATTTCGGGGGTGCGATGCTCCTTGCCCTGTGGCGGCCCTTCCTTGATCAGCTTCACAGCGTCTAGCTTGGCCCACTGCACCTTCACACGGGCGAAAGCCCGACGTGCACCTTCGATGCAGACGACCGCTTGATGACCTCCAGCCGTGGGCAGACATCCACAAGCCGCCTCACCTGGCCGAAGTAGCTGTTCGAAAGGACGTCACCAGGCCACAGCCGAACTATAAGGCCCTTCATGGCCTGTTCGGCCGCCTTGTGCAGCTCGACCAGCTGCTTTAGCTGGTCGCTCCGAGGCATCGGGTGTTCGGTCCCAGTATACTGAGACGAGAACACCTTCTCCATTGAGCTTCCCTCCTCGGCCTGGTAAAACTGCACGGCATCCGACATGCTGCGGGGCAAATCTGCGAATGCTCCTAGAGAGCTCCGAATTCTGGTAAGTAATCGGTAATTTACTTTTGCATGCTTGCTCTGCATATAGAATGCCTTACCCGCCGCTATCTTCTTCATTGTGTCGATCTCCTGGAGGGCCTTTTGGGCTTCGGCCTTGGCACTTTTTGCATCCTCGAGGGCCGCGGCAAGCTCAGACTCTCGCTTCTTCGAGTCAACCTCCAACGCCTCGTGCTTCGTCACGAGAGCCTGGAGCTCTTGCTGCACTCGCCCACCTGAGCCTCTTGTTTTTCCCGCTTGGTGCGCTCCTTGGCCGCTTTATCTTCGGCCTTGGTTAGCGCTTGCTTCAGGGTCGCCACCTCGGTCGTGGCCCCTAGCAAACATACAATGATCCTGTCATTTTGCAACCGCATCCTCTTTTATATATACATATCTATAGACAGGGTATTACTTACCCTTGTTCTCCTCGAGCTGCCTCTTGGCAAGGCCGAGCTCTTTCCTGGACCCCTCGAGGTCCTGCTTCAGTACGGCGACCTCCGCAGTCAGTGCGGCGGACGCCAGCAGCGAAGCCTGCATATGCATATTGACATACTTATATTAGACTCCTGCGATATTATTTAATCCTCTGCTCGGCTTTTCTTTGCAAACACCGAACAAAGCATCAGGGGCTACTGTCTATGCAATAATATTTCTACTACATTTTAAGACACTTACCTCGAAGCCTGTTAGAAGGCTGGCACATGCTTCAGTCAATCCGCTCTTGGCGGACTGAACCTTCTGGATCACCGCACTCATGATAGTGCGGTGCTCCTCGTCGATGGAAGCGCTGCGAAGCGCTTCCAGCTGATTGTCCGGCGCCTCTGGATGGACAGAGGTCACCGGCACAGGCGTGTTGCCCCTCTTAGAAGGAGGCCGCCTGCCCGAGCCTGGAACCGCTGGAGGGTCCGACGCGGTGTTTGGCTGAGGGCCGAACTCGGAGCTCTTAGGGGCCCCGTCCCCGCAGCTCCCGGAGTCCGGAAGGTCGCCTTGAGGCGCCTCGAGGACTGTCTCCCCTTGACCCGGTGCCTCTTGAGATCGCACCTCGGTGTCGTCAGCAGGATGAGGGGAGGTGGCGGTCGGGACTGGATCGCTATCCATGTCCGACGAGCCCAGGGAGCCGTCCGATGATACATCGATGCTGGTTCACGGCGGCCTGCATAATCATGTTCGGCGTTAGGGAAAGCAGTGCGACAAAGGAATGCTATGAGTTACTCTGGTATCCGAATACTTACGATCTCCCCGGGGGCTTGGCCCGGGGCAACCACTCGTCTTCGCCCTCGTCGGCGGTGGTGGAACTGTCCAGAAGGAGAGTCTTCCCCTTCTTGCACCCTTCGGCCTCCCCAGTTGGGGCGGCCTTCCTTTTCCTGTCTCCCCCAGTCGGTGGGGGAGCATCTTCTTCTTCTTCTTCCTCGTCTTCGGGGGAAGAGTGCGCCGCAGAGTCATTGGACGGTGAGTCCAACAACGCCTGGCATCGGGAACTCTTTCGGGTTCCCTTGGCCTTCTTGGTCTTCTCCGGCACCGTATAAGGGGCCAGAGTCAACATCTTCGCTAGAAGAGTATCTGCGGGGCCTTCGGGCAAAGGAGCCGGACAGTCGATCTGTCCGGCCATCTTCTGCCAGTCCTGTCAAAGGTACGGGAGTTTAGATCCTGAATAGAGTCAATCTATAAAAAAATAAGTATCCTGTGAAAGGTAAAGCAGCTTACCGCACTGGCTTGGCGCTTCGCGCTGAATCCGCGATCCTCAGTAATAGGAGGGGGGACCTCGGCACTTTTGAACAGCACCCTCTAGGCATCTTCATGAGTCGTGTCGAAGATCCTGTTCAGAGTTCAGTGCTGCGCCGGGTCGAACTCCCACAAGTTGAACTCCCGTTGTTGACACGGGAGGATCCGGCGGATGAGCATAACTTGGACTATGTTGACAAGCTTGAGCTTCTTGTTCACCATGTTTTGAATACATGTTTGGAGTCCGGTCAGCTCTTCCGAACTACCCCAGGACAGGCCCTTCTCTTTCCAGGAGGTGAGCCGCGTGGGGATGCCAGATCGGAACTCGGGGGCCGCTGCCCATACAGGGTCGCGCGGCTCGGTGATGTAGAACCACCCCGATTGCCACCCCTTTATGGTTTCCACAAAGGAGCCCTCGAGCCATGTTACGTTGGGCATCTTGCCCACCATGGCGCCTCCGCACTCCGCCTGGCGGCCGCCCACCACCTTCGGCTTGACATTGAAGGTCTTCAGCCATAAGCCGAAGTGGGGCTTGATGCGGAGGAAGGCCTCGCACACGACGATAAACGCCGAGATGTTGAGGATGAAGTTCGGGGCCAGATCGTGGAAATCCAGGCCGTAATAGAACATGAGCCCCCGGACGAATGGATGGAGAGGGAATCCCAGTCCGCGGAGGAAATGGGTGAGGAATACTACCCTCTCATGGGGCCTGGGGGTGGGGATGAGCTGCCCCTCATCTGGGAGCCGGTGCGCGATGTCGTCGGGCAGGTATCCGGCTCTCCTCAGTTTCTTGATGTCTCCCTCCGTGACGGAGGAGACCATCCACCTGCCTCCCGCTCCGGACATGGTTGGAGAAGGTTGAGGTGGGAAGTGTGGACTTGGGCGCTAGAGCTCGAGTGTGCGAAAACGGATGAGCAAAGGAGGAAGAAGGCGTGGATAGAAAGGTGAATCCTTATCCCTTTATATGGGCGGACGAAGCTAAGCGTCCCCACTTGCCTGGTAAAACTCGCTTATCCCCCAAGCGCCGCAATTGATGGCGCGGTTGGGTTACCCACGCCCGTATTGATGAGAATCCCGTAATAAGGGGACACGATCTCTGCTTTGACAAGACGTGTCGAAAAACTGCCTCGCGTTATGTGCGGGGCTGGTTAAAGGAAACGGTTCGAATAATCACCGGGCCATGACATAACGTCATGCTGCCAAAACAAGCCAGCAAATTAGATCTGCGAAAATATTATTCTCTCTACGGTGGAATGTGGAACTTATTTTGCAGGGTCGGACACTATCCTCGTATTCAAATTCTTCTGTGATGTATTCGGAGAAGGAACCCGCCTTGCAATGCCGAAGACAATACTGCGCGCCGGACTCATCGTCATTGAAGCCTGGTTCAGGGGCTACTGAGGGAGTCCTGGATTAGGGGGTCTCCGGACAGCCGGACTATCTCCATTGGCCGGACTGTTAGACTATGAAGATACAAGATTGAAGACTTCGTCTCGTGTCCGGATGGGACTCTACTTGGCGTGGAAGGCAAGCTAGGCAATACGGATATGGATATCTCCTCCTTTGTAACCGACCTTGTGTAACCCTAACCCTCTCCGGTGTCTATATAAACCGAAGGGTTTTAGTCCGTAGGACAACAATCACAACATACAATCATACCATAGACTAGCTTCTAGGGTTTAGCCTCTCTGATCTCGTGGTAGATCTACACTTGTACTACCCATATCATCAATATTAATCAAGCGGGACATAGGGTTTTACCTCCATCAAGAGGGCCCGAACCTGGGTAAAACATCGTGTCCCCTGCCTCCTGTTACCATCCGGACTAGACGCACAGTTCGGGACCCCCTACCCGAGATCCGCCGGTTTTGACACCGACAGTCACAAACAGCCCTAGAGTTCGTACTAGAATAACACCTTAAGACACAAATCAACCAAAACCCTAATGTCACCTAGATACTCCAATGTCATCTCAAGTATCCGTGGGTATGATTATACGATATGCATCACACAATCTCAGATTCATCTATTCAACCAACTCAAAGGACCTCAAAGAGTGCCCCAAAGTTCTACCGGAGAATCAGGACGGAAACGTGTGCCAACCCCTATGCATAGGTTCATGGGCGGAACCCGCAAATTGATAACCAAAACATACATCAAGTGAATCACGTGGTATCCCATTGTCACCACAAATACGCACGACAAGACATACATCAAGTGTTCTCAAATCTTTAAAGACTCAATCCGATAAGATTACTTCAAAGGGGAAACTCAATTCATCACAAGAGAGAAGAGGGGGAGGAGAAACATAGGATCCAACTATAATAGCAAAGCTCGCGATACATCAAGATCGTATCACCTCAAGAACACAAGAGAGAGAGAGATCAAACACATAGCTACTTGTACATACCCTCAGCCCCGAGGGAGAACTACTCCCTCCTCGTCATGGAGAGCACCGGGATGATGAAGATGGCCACCGGAGTAGGATTGCCCCCTCCGGCAGGGTGCCGGAACGGGTCTAGATTGGCTTTCGGTGGCTACAGAGGCTTCTGGCGGCGGAACTCCTGATCTATTGTGCTCCCGGATGTTTTTAGGGCATATGGAGATATATAGGCGGAAGAAGTACGTCAGGGGGGCCACGAGGGGCTCACGAGGGTGGAGGGCGCGCCCAGGGGGGTGGGCGCGCCCCCTGCCTCGTGACCTCCTCGTAGGTTCCCTGACGTGCACTCCAAGTCTTCTGGGCTTCTTTCCTTCCAAAAATGAGTTCCGTGAAGTTTCAAATCAATTGGACTCCGTTTGATTTTCGTTTTCTTTGAAACCCTAAAACAGGGTAAAAACAGAAACTGGCACTGGGCTCTGGGTTAATAGGTTAGTCCCAAAAATGATATAAAAGTGTATAATAAAGCCCATAAACATTCAAAACAGTACATAATATAGCATGGAGCAATCAAAAATTATAGATACCTTGGAGACGTATCAGTCACCACCAGAGCCTTTGGCAGGCGAAGACCACCTTTAGTCAGGATAACTTGTACTAGTTGTCTCCCTTCGAATTTGGCCATTGTGGGATCCCTCCCCGCTCAATATTTGGGAAGAGGACCAAGGCCTCTATAAATAGGACTAGCCACTACCATAGGAGGGGGACACATGGGATCGGAGCCATTCCATCCATAGCCTCACACAAGTTCACCAACCACAAGAACACCTCTCCTCAATAGGCTGTTCTTCCCTTGTAACTGTTCATCCTCAGCCCAAGGGGCAATCCACCACACCACACAGGAGTAGGGTATTACACCACATTGGTGGCCCGAACTAGTATAAACTCTCGTGTCCTCTTGTTCTTTGGGTCCGTCGAGCTAGGCCATGAGATCATGATGTGTGCGAGCTAGAGGGGGGGGAGATCTTCGTGCACACCCCAATGTTCAAACCTCAAGGGTTTTGTCGGAACCCGAAATCCGACATTTGGCGCGCCAGGTAGGGGTGCGCTGAAGGTTTCCCCTTTTGTCAATCCGCGCTTCGCCACTCCACCAAGTTCATGGCCGACGCTCGCCGGGCCCGCGCTGAGCGTCGGGCCTCTCTCGCCACCCGCGTCGCTTAGACAGCCCCTGTCGGCGGGCCTCCCCATCGTTCTCCGTCACCCGCCGCCAACGCCACTACCGGCCCGGTGGCAAACGAGCAGCAAGCCTCCTTACTACATCCCTCCATGCGGCGAGACAGCCGCACCGCCACCCCTTCGCTGACTCCGACCGGCTCATCGTCTCACGCTCGCCGCGCACCCACGGACGCGCAGGCCGTGCTTCTCATGGCACGCGAGCTCCTATGTTACCGCCCGGTCGACGACCTCTACGAGGACTGGTTGGACCGCATCGCCGAGCTCGTCAGCGCCGCGGGGGGCTCTCCTGCACCATCCCTCTCGCTACCTCGCCCGCCCCCGGCTGCGGGCGATATGGCTCACGGAGTGCCTCCGCTCCCTCCGCATCAAGATGGCGCCCTCGCGCCGAGACGCGCGGCTCATGGAGCGCCTCCGCCCCCTCCGCGTCAAGACGACATCCTCTCTCCCAAGATGTGCGGTCCCACGGCGTGATCCACCGTGCCGTGTGCCCGCGCATGAAGAAAGAAGCTGGCAAGAGGTTCCCGGTCCGCAAGAAAATGCTCCACCGCCACGTCAGGATCGCTTGCCACGGCAGGGCCATGTGCCACTTGCCATGGCGGCACAGGGACACCAAGATCAAGCTCCGCCACCACGACGGGCCCCGGTGGCCACAGCGGGCTACCACGCCTTCACCCCTGAGTTGCGTAGCGTCGTCTGGCCGGGCAAGTACAAGCCAGATCTACCTCCTCGCTACGACGGCACCCCCGACCCTGCGGAGTTCTTGTAGCTCCACGAGTTGAGCATCGAGGCGGCCAACAGCGACGAAAAGGTCGTGGCGAACTGGTTCCCCATGGCTCTCAAAGACGGTGCCCGCTCATGGCTCCTGAACCCGCCCCCGGGCTCGATCTCCTCCTGGGATGAGATGCACGACCACTTTGTCGCCAACTTCCAGGGCACCCGCGACCGCCCCCCGGCCGCGGATGACCTGCGGCGCATCAAGCAACAGCCGGGAGAGACCTTGCAGAAGTACATCCAGTGTTTCAACAGTCTGCGCCTTAAGATCCCCAAGGTGACGGACGAGGCCATCATATCAGCGTTTTCCGACGGCGTCCGCGACATCAAGATGAAGGAGGAGCTCGCCATCCACGAGGAGTTGTGCATGACTTTGGAGCTATTCAACATAGCAACCAAGTGTGCTAGAGCTGAGGAGGGGCGCATCTCCCTCCTCGAGCTCCCTGCTGCAGATCTAGAGGAGAAGAAGGCCAAGATCAAGGATGTGAAGCGCAAAGCGGTGGTCGTACTCGCGGCAGATCTAGACACCAAGCGCGGACGAGACCTCCCCGAGTCGTCCAAGGGCAGCCGTACGTTCTGCGCCTTCCACAACATGCGCAGCCACAACACCAACGACTGTCAAGAGCTCAGGGCCATTCGAGATGGACACTTCGGTCGATGCCCCAAGCGCAACGACCAGGGCTATGGCCGAGGAGGTGGACGAGGTGGAGGACGTTGGGACGACTGCGGGCCCCGCCAGGAGTGGCACGATCAGCCTCGTGAGGACCGCTGGCAGGACCAGCCTCGTGAGGAGGCTTGGAGGGACCAGCCTCGCGAGGATCGTCCTCAGGGAAATCCTGGTCTCCCTCCGATGCCGCCACTACCATGGAGGAAGGACGACCACCAGTAGGACGAAGGGGCCGGGGGCTTCCAGGAGCCGCGCGCCATCGCCTACATCTTGGGTGGCGCTCAGGCCACAGCTTCCTAGCGCATCTTCAAGCAGTTATCTCGCGAGGTGAATGCAGCCCTCCCAAGCTCGAGGCCACGCGCCCGCTATGATGGTCCAAGTACGCCGTCACCTTTAGCTCGGCGGACCAGCTCAAATGTGCGGCAACCGCCGGCGTCCTCCCGATGCTCTGTTCACCCATCATCAGCAATGTCCAAGTCACCAAGACCCTCATCGACGGCGGCGCATGGCTCAGTGTCCTGTCCATCAAGACGTTCGACAGCCTTCAAGTGCCATACGATCAGCTCCAGCCCACCAAGCCTTTCTCAGGAGTGACTGGCGGCTCCACCACCCCTATAGGGCAAGTTCGTCTCCCTGTCACCTTCGGTCAGCGCGACAACTACCACACCGAGCTCGTCGACTTCGACGTCGCCCACATCCTCCTACCGTACAATGCCATCCTCGGGTACCCAGCGCTAGCCAAACTCATGGCAGTCACCCACCATGGCTACAACGTCCTCAAGATGCAGGGAAGCGGCGGAATCATCACAGTCCCCTGCGAAGAAAGAGACGCGTGAAAGTGCAACTACCCCTAGGTGGTTTTGGTAATTCCTAACAACATATAGCTCATTGAGCTAATGCTATTTCAAGATTAATATCTCAGGAAAGCTCAATGATTGGCATGGTATGGATGAGAAAAGTGGACCCCTCAAAATGCTAAGGACAAAGGATTGGCTCAAGCTCAAAGCTCAAGACTCTACATTTTCCATTTTAGTGTTCCAAGATCACATTGAGTCTATAGGAAAAGCCAATACTATCAAGGAGGGATGAGGTGTTGCTTAATGAGGTTCTTGCTCAAAATGCTTAGTGATATGCTCCAAAACCCTCAACTACTTTCTCACATCCACATATGACCTAAATCAAAAGTCAAACTCGGCCCCACCGATTCTTCCTATCTGGCGCCATCGAGTTTCAAATGTCATAGCCACTGCCACAAACCCTAGGCAAATCGGTCTCACCGATAGGGATCTTGGTCTCACCGAGATGGGGTTGTAATCTCTCTGTTTCCCTTCGTAACATTTCGGTCTCACCGAGATGAGCGATCGGTCCCACCGAGATTGCAATGTAAACTCTCTGTTTTCCCTTCGTAACGTTTCGGTCTCACCGAAATGAGCAATCGGTCCCATCGAGTTTACCTGACCAACTCTCAGGTTAGCTTATTACCAAAATCGGACTCACCGAGTTTTTGTAATCGGTCTCACCGAGATTATGTTATGCCCCTAATCATATCGGTCCTACCGAGTTGCATGTCGGTCCCACCGAAAACCCTAACGGTCACTAGCTTTGTTGAATCGGTCTGACCAAGTTTAACCATTCGGTCCCACCGAGTTTGGGATGTTATGTGTAATGGTTAGATTTTGTGTGGAGGCTATATATACCCCTCCGCCACCTCTTCATTCGTGGAGAGAGCCATCAGAACGAACCTACACTTCCAACTTATTTTTTCTGAGAGAGAACCACCTACACTTGTGTTGAGACCAAGATATTCCATTCCTACCATATGAATCTTGATCTCTAGCCTTCCCAAGTTGCTTTCCACTCAAATATTCTTTCCACCAAATCCAAATCCTGTGAGAGAGTGTTGAGTGTTGGGGAGACTATCATTTGAAGCACAAGAGCAAGGAGTTCATCATCAACACACCATTTGTTACTTCTTGGAGAGTGGTGTCTCCTAGATTGGCTAGGTGTCACTTGGGAGCCTCCGACAAGATTGTGGAGTTGAACCAAGGAGTTTGTAAGGGCAAGGAGATCACCTACTTCATGAAGATCTACCGCTAGTGAGGCAAATCCTTCGTGGGCGATGGCCATGGTGGGATAGACAAGGTTGCTTCTTCGTGGACCCTTCGTGGGTGGAGCCCTCCGTGGACTCGCGCAACCGTTACCCTTCGTGGGTTGAAGTCTCCATCAACGTGGATGTACGATAGCACCACCTATCGGAACCACGACAAAAACATCCGTGTCTCCAATTGCGTTTGAATCCTCCAAACCCTTCCCTTTACATTCTTGCAAGTTGCATGCTTTACTTTCCGCTGCTCATATACTCTTTGCATGCTTGCTTGAATTGTGTTAAGATTGCTTGACTTGTCCAAAGTTGCTAAAATCTGCCAAGAACTAAAATTGGGAAAAGGCTAGATTTTTATTTGGTCAAGTAGTCTAATCACCCCCCTCTAGACATACTTTCGATCCTACAAGTGGTATCAGAGCTTTGGTCTCCATTTGCTTTGATTTCCATAGCTTTTGGTGGTCATAGCCTTGGTTTCACAACCTAGGAGAGTATGGCGTCTAGCGAGGGAAATTACCACCGTAGAGGTCCTTACTTTGATGGACTAATTTTGCTAGTTGGAAGCATAAGATGAAAATGCATATTCTTGGACATAACCCCGCCGTTTGGGCTATTGTGTGTATTGGCTTGCAAGGTGAATTCTTTGATGGGAGAGAACCGAACCGTGAAGCTACCGTGGAAGAGTTGAAGATGCTACAATACAATGCTCAAGCTTGTGATATCCTCTTCAACGGATTGTGCCCCAAGAATTTAACAAAATCAGCCGTCTTGAGAATGCAAAGGAAATTTGGGATACTTTGATTGATATGCACGAAGGTACCGACTCCGTCAAGGAATCCAAGTTGGATGTGCTTCAAAGTCAACTTGACAAGTTCAAAATGAAGGATGGTGAAGGTGTCGCTGAAATGTACTCTAGGCTTTCTCTTATCACAAATGAGATTGCCGGCTTAGGAAGTGAAGAGATGACCGACAAATTCTTCATCAAGAAGATCCTAAGAGCCTTGGATGGAAAATATGATACCGTATGTACATTGATCCAAATGATGTCAAATTACAAAGATCTCAAGCCAACGGAAGTCATTGGAAGAATTGTGGCTCATGAGATGTCACTCAAGGATAAGGAGGAGCTCCATAACAAGTCAAGTGGTGCTTACAAAGCCTCATGTGAAGCTCCCACATCATCAAGTGAGAAACAAACCTTCAATGAAGAATTGAGCCTAATGGTGAAGAACTTCAACAAGTTCTACAAGAGTAGAAGCAAAGAGAGAAGTTCCAAGTCAAGGTCCTACAATGACAAAAGATCTTCTAGTCGAGAGCAAAACTGCTACAATTGTGGAAGACCCGGACACTACTCCAATGAGTGTACATCCCCCTACAAGAGAAGAGAAGATTCTCCCAAAAGAAGAAGTAGAAGAGAAGAATCACCATCGAGGGAGAGAAGGAGTAGGGATGATTGTTATGAACGAAGACCCTCTCGGAGAAGCAAGGATTCGGAAAGGAAGGACAAGTCATCAAGGAGCTACACAAAACTAAGACATCAAGCTCATGTTGGTGAATGGGTATCCAGCTCCGACTCCAACAATCACTCCGAGAGAAGCTATCACTCCGACTCTGAATATACTCAAGATGAAGGTGTTGCCGGTCTAGCACTTGTGTCAACCAACTCCTACAACATATTTGATTCACCAAATGAAGGAATTGGAAGATGCTTCATGGCCAAAGGTCCAAAGGTATCACACCCCGAGTATGTTGATTTCAATAGTGATGAAGATGACTTGTTAGGTGATGATGATTTACTTGTTGACAACTCTAGTGGTGAATACTATGATGAAACATCAATTAATCATGCTAATCAAGATGAAACGAATGACAATGATAAGGAGAAGATTGAGTCTCTAACTAAAGAACTAAACACTCTTAAGTTAGCTCATGAAACTATCTTAGGAGATCATCGAGAACTTTTAAGGACTCATGAGAAATTACGTTTTGAGAAGCTCAATCTTGAGCAAGAGCATGAGTTCTTAAAGGAAATCAATCATGATCTTTGCAAGAGTAGTTCTTCTTACATTGCGAAGCGTTTACTTTTATCCACTTACACGCCTCTAGTCAAGTCTAGTAACAAGAACAAGAAGGATTCTTCCTCTAGTAGTAACAATAATCATGCTAAATCCAATATTGTTGCTTCTAGTAGTTCTCTTGATTCCACCAATGATTCTCTTAGCCAAGTTACACTTGAGAAAGAAAATAGCTTATTGAAGGGAATCATAGAGAAAGGTGTTTACAAGAGCCTTGCCGGGAGTAAGCAATTTGAGGAAATTGTACGCAAGCAAGGAAGGCACCGGAAGAATCAAGGTATTGGTTTTGAACTAAAGTTCAATGCCAATGGAGTTGAGTGGGAAGAATATCAATACCCCAAGACGAAGTTTGTTCCTCAACAAGAGAAGTATGATCCTACTTCTTTCAAAGGGACACAAGCTCAAGATGATCTTCCACCACAAGACCACAAGGAAAAAGGAAAGGACAAGCTTCAAGAGGAAATTGATGCATTTGAAGAAGCTCCTAAGGCCTTGGTCAAGTGGGTTCCCAAGACTACATCAAGTTCCACTTCATCAAGTACAACTACAACTCTGAGGATTCCCATCAAGATGGTGGGGATCCCGAAGAAGAAGAACTAGAGAGTTCTTGAGGGTGACTCCGCCAGCATACTGCACTCCTATCACTCTTATCATCTTGCACTAGTTCAAGGAGTCACAAACCCTCTTGTTGGTAAGACAAGGGACAAGGTAACCTAATGCTCTCATAGACATCATCTTGTGTGTGCATCACTCTATGTCTATGGATATCCTTGTTTGTTCCTTATGGGACTAACCCGTGTAGGTATTGAAAGTGCAAGTCACTCCAAAGGATAGCTCCGAATGATCTACATCAACTTAGAGCATCCACATCTTCAACACCTACATGAAGTTATCATCGACAAAACCCAAGGTTATTTCATCCCTCTTAGGGGGGATCTCACATCTAGGGGGAGCTTTACTCTAAGAATTGAGCTAAAGCAACTCTAATGGTGTGAACACAACAACGCTTTATGTAAAAGTGGTAACCCCACTTGTGCTTAAACGATGAGTATGACCTATGATCAAATGTTCTCATTTGACTCCTAAGTCAATATAATCATATATAGATGACCTAGTCATCGCCAATTGCTTGATAGATGCTAGAATTATTTCTGCATGCTTTGCCACATATTTCATTTGTCATTTTATTGTGTGAGCATGTTGGTTGCATAATTTACTCATTCGAGGACATCCACTTGTTTTTTTGATTGGTTGGTTTATTTTTCTCTTGCCAAGTGGATGGACAAGAATGCCTAAGAACCTTCTCTAGCTATCTATGCTCTTCTCGTCTCAAACTCTATTCATGATGTATCACAAAGTTTGATCAAGTCAGATTCGAACCACTCTGTGTGAGGAGCACTCGGAGTCCCGATTCGCATAGACTTAAACTTCCAAAACTTCTTTGTGCGTTTCGGTCTGACCGATTCATCCATTCCGGTCATACCGAGATCACTAAGTCGATCTAAGTTTTTAATCTCAGTGCAACCGATTTGAACTTTTAGGTCACACCGAGTTGCAATAACTACTCGCAGTTATGCATCTCGGTGCCACCGAGTTGTTCCACTCGGTCACACCGACAGGGTCAGGATATATATACCCATGGGCCAAAATTTGGAAAACTTTCCGAACCTCTTCGCCCGCGGTCAGCTTGCTCTGCCTCCCTGGGTCTCCAGATCGTCCTCCTCGTCGCCAGCCACCTCCAGTCGCTGGTCTCCGCCGCCGTCAATGGGATCGTCTCCGCCGTTGCCGTCGTAGCAAGTCCATCGTCGAACTAGGGTGTGGACTTGATATTTGTGTTGTTCTCACTCCGATTCCCCAGCACATTGTTTTTCCATGTATCTTTCCACGATTGAGATCACTCTATCCAATGAAAACACTCTGTAGTTTAGTTGTGGATTGAAAATTTAGGGTTAGGTTTCCGCCGAAACCATCTCGGACCGACCGCGTTGTTGAAATCGGTTCCACCGATTTGGCTCAGGCCATTGCACATGTGATTCTTGGTCTGACCGAGAATTGCAAATCGGTGTGACCGAGTTCGAGTCTTTGTGAAACCCTAGCAGTCTCGGTGCCACCGAACTGTGACTCGGTCTGACCGAGTTCACTAGTTTAGGTTCCAACAGCTGCTTCGATATCACCGAGATTTCAAATCGGTAAATCCGAAATGCTTTCTGTGGAAAACTAAAACTAAGTCTTTAATTCATTCTTTTGCAAAAACCTCTGCACTTTGTGATGCTCATCCACTCTACCTCATCTATAATCTATTCACAGGGTCTGCTGTCAGTGTTTGCATCATGTCAGATCAGAGTGACAGTCAGAACAAATCTGAGGAGCAGGTTCAGATGAGTGAGGGCACTAGTCCCTCCAGTAGCTTAGATGATGGAAGCAGGAGCACACCCAGCAACTTGCCTAAGGCAGCCACCAGGACTAGAAAGAAGAAAACCTCAGATTCTGAGGATGAGGACTATGTGGCTATTGAGGAAGAGGCCACCTCAAAGAGGAAAGTCCTGAAAAAGGAATATGGCACAACTGCTGCCACTAAGCCAGGGATGAAGCAAAAGGTTCCTGCCAAGAGAGCTCCCATGTCAAAAGCCAGAACATCCACTCAAGAGACTTTGGGATCTACACGCAAAGAGGAGGTTGTGGCAGAAAAGAAAAGGAAAGAGAGGGTCAAGAAGACCACTTCCAGAGTGCTTGTGAGATCTTCAATAATGAAAGACTCTGAAGAAGAGGAAGAGGAAGAGGATGCAGCACCAGCACCCAAAGCTCAAAAGCTTATGGGAGATGCCATAAGATCAGGGGCTGCTCCATCTAAGCCCAAAGGAACTCCTAAGCCAGCTGCTCCAAAACCCAAAACTACACCCAAGAGGAGCACCAGGAACATCCCAGCAGCAGAGAAGAACAAGGTCCTAGTGCCTGAAGCTGCAATGGAAGAAGAAGATGATGAGTCACATGTCTTGAGGAAGTTGAAGCCAAAAATCCAGATCACAATGATGCTCATCCATATGCCACCAGAAGAACTGCCGTGGACTACAGGTTCCATATCATAGAACATCAGGACTTCTATGAGACAGTGTTCCTTGACTAGAAGCCAATAGTGTGTGACATGAGATGGGTCGATTGGACATTCATTGAGGAAAATGAGGATCACTTCCCCGGTGTATATGACAGCTTCAAGGCGTGTGGAGTCGATGAGTTTGTGGCTCAGAAGCTCACAAAGTGGAATGATGAGCTCATCATGCAGTTCTACTCCACAGCTCATTTCTACCCAGATGGAAGGATTGTCTGGATGTCTGAAGGCACTAGGTACCAGTGAATAGTTGCAGAATGGGCTCAGTTGATCAATGCCCCAGAAGAACAAGAAGATGACTTGGATGTCTATGCCAAGAAGAAGAAGGATCACAACACCATGGCACACATGTACAAAGAGATCCCAGATGCTGCTCTTGAGACACACAAGTTTGGATCAGTACATTACCTTCTGTCAGGCTTGCCAACAATCAACTGGATCCTCAGGCACACTCTCTTGCCATAGTCAGGTGATCACAAGATGATCAGAGGTCACTCCATCAACTTGCTGCACATTTTTTATGTTCCACAGAAGTTCAAGGTCATGAGCTTAATTGTGGAAACCATAAAGAGGACAGCTGCAGATCAGAAGAGGAGTTGTGGGTATGCCCCACAGATCCAGGAGATGATCAACTCCAAGAAGGGCACTCGCACATATCTGCTGGACAAGGAGCACCTGCCCATCTACCCAGACTTTGAGGACAACACTATGGTGATGGATGAGAATGAACCATCTTCTGTGCATGCACAAGCCAGGAAGGAGAAGGCAAGGGCTGAAAAGGCTGCAAAGATGCCAACCACTGAAGAGGCATCTCAGTATCTTCTGAAGAGCAAGCAAGATCACCTTCGCTACTTGATTGCCTCCACTCTGAGGATTGAGAAGGGATTGGCTACCCTGACTCAAAACCAGGAGAGCTTGGAGAGGATCGTGGAGCATAAGTTCTATGACTTAGATGTGAAGGTCACTGAGATACAATCTGTTGTTGAGCAACTTCAGGAGGAAGTGCAGGAGAAGAAGGGCAAGACAACCACAGATGCTTTTGCTAGAGTGCCCAGAGGTCAGAGGTCTGCAGCTATGCCTATTACACACACCAGAGCAACTTCATCTGCACCAGCTATAGCTTCAGTGCCACCAGCTCCAGCACCGACTCCACCAGCTCCATCTACATCAACTGACGCCTTCGTCTTTGGAGTTCTGTCTACACCACCACCTGAAGACCAAGCCTGAGTGACGATTTAGCACTATGCATTTTTATGAACTTTTTGGTAACTTGTTGCCGAAGGGGGAGAAAATGTATAGATCATAGGCTTTGAGAGAGAGTGTTACTTTTGTTCTCTCTTGCGTTTCATGGTTGAACTTTATTATCTGCTCGTTTGAGATACTTTATGCTTGTGTGTGATACTTGGATGATCACATGTTTGATCATATGCTACCTTTATGCTTGTTGGATGACATTATCCTTTTATATTCCATATGATCACACACTTTGCTTGGTGATGAGTGCATGTATTTTAATTATTATCATTTTGAGCGCTCCACCAAGATGTATGTGACATGGAAGAGTAACCCATGATCCTAACTCTTTGTGCATTTGCAGTCCAAAGCAAATCTTACACTATGCACAAATTTATGGGGAGCTCTTTCTTTTCACATACTTCTCAAAGAGACAATGCTTTTCACTCTTATTATCACTTGTCGAAGCTTTGATCTATATGTTGTCATCAATTACCAGAAAGGGGGAGATTGAAAGTGCAACTATCCCTAGGTGGTTTTGGTAATTCCTAACAACATATAGCTCATTGAGCTAATGCTATTTCAAGATTAATATCTCAGGAAAGCTCAATGATTGGCATGGCATGGATGAGAAAAGTGGACCCCTCAAAATGCTAAGGACAAAGGATTGGCTCAAGCTCAAAGCTCAAGACTCTACATTTTCCATTTTAGTGATCCAAGATCACATTGAGTCTATAGGAAAAGCCAATACTATCAAGGAGGGATGAGGTGTTGCTTAATGAGGTTCTTGCTCAAAATGCTTAGTGATATGCTCCAAAACCCTCAACTACTTTCTCACATCCACATATGACCTAAATCAAAAGTCAAACTCGGCCCCACCGATTCTTCCTATTCGGCGCCACTGAGTTTCAAATGTCAGAGCCACTGCCACAAACCCTAGGCAAATCGGTCTCACCGATAGGGACCTTGATCTCAGCGAGATGGGGTTGTAATCTCTCTGTTTCCCTTCGTAACATTTCGGTCTCACCGATATGAGCGATCGGTCCCACCGAGATTGCAATATAAACTCTCTGTTTTCCCTTCGTAACGTTTCGGTCTCACCGAAATGAGCAATCAGTCCCACCGAGTTTACCTGACCAACTCTTTGGTTAGCTTATTACCAAAATCGGTCTCACCGAGTTTGTGTAATCGGTCTCACCGAGATTACATTATGCCCTAACCCTAATCATATCGGTCCTACCGAGTTGCATGTCGGTCCCACCGAAAACCCTAACGGTCACTAGCTTTGCTGAATCAGTCCGACCGAGTTTAACCATTCGGTCCCACCGACCTTGGGAAGTTATGTGTAACGGTTAGATTTTGTGTGGAGGCTATATATACCCCTCCACCACCTCTTCATTCATGGAGAGAGCCATCAGAACGAACCTACACTTCCAACTTATTTTTTCTGAGAGAGAACCACCTACACTTGTGTTGAGACCAAGATATTCCATTCCTACCATATGAATCTTGATCTCTAGCCTTCCCAAGTTGCTTTCCACTCAAATATTCTTTCCACCAAATCCAAATCCTGTGAGAGAGAGTTGAGTGTTGGGGAGACTACCATTTGAAGCACAAGAGCAAGGAGTTCATCATCAACACACCATTTGTTACTTCTTGGAGAGTGGTGTCTCCTAGATTGGCTAGGTGTCACTTGGGAGCCTCCGACAAGATTGTGGAGTTGAACCAAGGAGTTTGTAAGGGCAAGGAGATCGCCTACTTCGTGAAGGCAAGTCCTTCATGGGCGATGGCCATGGTGGGATAGACAAGGTTGCTTGTTCATGGACCCTTCATGGGTGGAGCCCTCCGTGGACTCGCACAACCATTACCCTTCATGGGTTGAAGTCTCCATCAACGTGGATGTACGATAGCACCACCTATCGGAACCACGACAAAAATATCCATGTCTCCAATTGCGTTTGAATCCTCCAAACCCTTCCCTTTACATTCTTGCAAGTGGCATGCTTTAATTTCCGCTGCTCATATACTCTTTGCATGCTTGCTTGAATTGTGTTAAGATTGCTTGACTTGTCCAAAGTTGCTAAAATCTGCCAAGAACTAAAATTGGGAAAAGGCTAGATTTTTATTTGGTCAAGTAGTCTAATCACCCCCTCTCTAGACATACTTTCGATCCTACAATGCGGTGTGCTCCCTCGAGCACGCCTTCCAAGCTACAGCAGTCGGAGACCCTGGCAGCGCGTATGTGCAATACCCTCCTGAGGCCAGCCACAAGAAGAAGAAGCAGCTACCCCACATTGGGCCTCAGGGGAGCGGCGCCTCCAGTGGCGCCACCTCAGGATCGGCGCCCGCTCCTGGGGAGCCTCCCTCCCTCGCATAGGGAGGCGCGCTGGCGCCCTCCTCGGGTAGGGCTCGGGAGCTCTCTTCTGGAGGGCCTCAGACCTAGCCAGCATCATGAGGGAGGTACTCAGGCACCACGTGGAGGCGTGCTTCGCGACATGTTTCCCTCAGGAGGACACTGGGCGAGGAGCGCCCGGCGCTCGGGAGTTCATCACCAAGGCCACTCAAGAGCTGCAGGATGCAAGAGCCATGCACGGCGATCGACGTCCACCTAGCGCTCCTCCCCATCCAGGCGCGGATGGCGGGCTGCGCGTCTGTGTCGACGTCCCAGGGCTCAACAGGGCCGCATCTCAGCAGCGCTTCTGGAC
Source organism: Triticum aestivum (assembly GCF_018294505.1). Classification (NCBI taxonomy): domain Eukaryota; kingdom Viridiplantae; phylum Streptophyta; class Magnoliopsida; order Poales; family Poaceae; genus Triticum; species Triticum aestivum. Next base: position 181,678,371 of record NC_057809.1, on the reverse strand, counting down.
TTCGCGTGACGGTCGTTGCGAGGGCCCACCTCACAGCTACGTTCGCATGCCGTTCGGCCTGTCAAGCATGGCAGCCGCCTTCCAGCGCAACCTGCGGAGCATCCTGGCAGGTCAGGAGGCCAGGCATCACGCAGTCCTGGTGGAAATGGAGACAGTCCTCGAGGAGCCGCCTGGACCCTCAAGGCCTCCCGAGGCTCAGGGGCCCGGTGGCTCGTGAGGAGCAACCCCTTCGCCACGTGTCTTCAGCTACCCCAACACTCCTTCAAAAACCAAACCAGGTGACATTTTCCAAGTTTATTTAGCTGGGAGCGCCTCCTGGGCTGCATCATTTCCAGGCCGTGTGGGTCTGTCCCTGCGACATGTATCCTTTTACGTCTTTAGCTTACTCTGCTGGGGGCGCCCCTCGGGCTGCATCATCCCTAGGACGCTCGGGTCCAACCCAGTGGCGTGTACCGTTCTTGCATTTACCTAAGCTAGCTTGCTTTTCATGCATAATCTATCTACAGTTATCACCTGCATGATTGTCACCCACCATGGGAGCCACGCGCCGATCGTCTTTCTTCAGGATCCTTCGCATAAGAAGGCTAGGCACGGCGTCTGTGCTCGGGCCGGTCCCTGCAGCGTCGATAAATCCAACGACTGAGCTTTGTCTGGCGGGCTGGCCCCGTTCACGTCACCTCCTGGGGTCGTTGGTGCTTGGCATTCTCATGCAATAACCTCAGGAAATTCATTCGGTGCAGGTTGCCTAACCATCTCGCAGGAACACCACAGCCATCAAGAACCAAGACCAGGCACAACCCGCCTTGAGGTAGGGCCTCGTGAGTCCCGCACTAGCTCACGAGTGCCCAGACACACCTCGTCTAGCCCTGCCGTGCAAGCCACGTGTCAGGGCGGGGCTATACACGCCCTGGGGGCTCTCCGCAGTAGGGAGTCCCCTCCCACGTGCCAGTGGAAGCACCATGCTCCCCGCTAGCAGTCGACACTGCCGAGGAGCGGCTATGCCCATGCAAGTGCAGAAGCGCTATGCTCCGCGCTGGTGATAAACAACTGAGGGCGGCCTCACGGTCGCATCAACCTCAGGGAGCCTCCGAGCTCAGTGTCTGGCCTCATCGCAACACCTCCCCTCGGGAGAGTCGCGCATGGGGGTTGCGCTCGGGTCACGCCTAAGCGTACGCCACCCTGCCAGGTCCCTCGGACCTGGTCATCGCGCGCCCTCCCAAGTGGAGCCAAGGTACGAAGGTCGTTTGAACGTCAAGGGGGACTCCTGAGCATCAAGACTCGGGAGCCTAATTGACCACATAGCCCCTCACTCCTTGGTCCGTCCTGGTGATCTGGACGGCCCAATGGCGGCTAAGGTATGCGCGGGGTCGGGCCCTGTCGATGTAGAACACTAGGCCTACTCCCAGATCTCCTTTCTATAGGCTATTTGCGCATCAAGGGGGACTCCTGAGCATCGTGACACAGGAGCCTAACTGATCACGTAGCCCCTCACTCCTTGGTCTGTCCTGGTGATCCGGACGGCCCAATGGCGGCTGAGGTATGCGCGGGGTCGGGCCCTGCCGATGTAGAACGTAAAGCAAATGGAAAGGAAATCGCAGAATTTCAAAGCAAATATTACAAGGCCTATTGTTCTCCTGAAACCAAACGCGAGTTTAACGCCTCCACAAGGCATGGTGCATATTGCAGAAACTAAACAGGAAAGGAGCCGCCAGCAAGTCATCTCGTCATCCTTGTACACCGCCGTCGCCTGCAAGGGATGCTTCTGCTTCAACGGCGTCGCCTTCACCTGTACCACCAGCCGGAGTTGCAGGATCAGTAGCACCGCCGGTTGGGGACGCGGGAGTGAAGGCACGGAACTTCTTCAGCAGAGCCTCCACCTGACCCTTCACGGCAGCGGCAGCGGCCGCGCAATGCTCGTCATCCACAAGCTCCAGCACCTCATCAAGGCGGGTGGCAGGATCGCAGAGATGGAGGTGGATGAAGACGCGCGTCAGTGTGGCTTAGGAAAGAACGCGGGCTTCTTCCTCTGCCATGGGGCCGATACCGCTCACGACGTCCTCAAGTGCATCGACTAGATAAGGAAGTAGCTGGGTGGGGCCCTTGTCGCTCGCGGCCAGCGGCTCCTCCAAGCCCTTCTCGTAGAGTGACCGTAGCTCCGTCCGAGACCTCTCCTCAAGGAGCTTGAAGGCCGCGCGGTCCTCAGCTAGGACCATCGCCTTGGCTTCAAGCTCGGCCTTCTCCGCCTTCAGCTTTTGCTCCAGCTCCTCCAGCCGGCTGCGCTCCGTGGCCTGCGCCTTCACCAACTACTCCAGCTCGGCATCGCGATCCCCGACGGTGTCCTCTCGGGCCTTCATCTTCTCCACCGCCTTGCGGCCTCGGGCTTCTTTCACGCGCTCCCTCCGCATGGTCTCTAGCTCGTCCTCCAGTGACCGGCAGCGGTCCTGGGCAGCCCCGACATCCTTCAGCGCCACCTCGCGGGCAGTCACAGCTTGGGTGATGGCCTCCCTGTCCTTCTTGGAGTCCACAGTAGCCTAGCTCGGTGTCGCCCGGACAGTCACATCGGAGTGAAGCCAGCTAGAGACCAACTCCAAGTGCCCGGCCACCAGGCGACGGTCGGTGCCTTAAAGATCTTCTCACAGCAGGGTCATCGCAGAAAGAGCGCGCTCCAGGACGCCAGGAGAGGCGGAAGAACCCGGAGACAACAATGTGGTAGGAGGAGGAGGAGGCGATGTCGTCACCATGGCCTGGGAGGCCAGAAGCTCCTGAGCTTCGGGGACCCCAGCGCCCGAGCCGGACGTTAGCAGCTCCGGAGCCAGCGAGGCCACGGGGGCCGACTCCTCCCGAGGATGCTCCACCAAGCCTTGCAAGGATGATCGGGCTGGAGAAGCACGAGCACCGTCGCTACCCTTATCCAGGGAGAGGGGTGCGGCCGCAGGAGGCGATCTGGGCTCGAGCAGTACCACCTCGTCCTCCTTTCTCTTCTTCGCCGCGGGCGTCGGCCTAATTGCACAACTGAGAAGCATCAAGGACGAGCAGCAAAAGCAAGAACAAGGCAGGACAAGAACACTTACTGGTCCACTGTGGCGTAGTCCCTCCGCTTCTTAAGCTTGAAGCCTGAGAGCCTCGCAGCCTGAGGCGCAGGCGCGCGGGCTCTAGGAGAAGAAGCAGGGGCAGCAGATGGACCGAAAGCAGCTCCAGGCGAAGTCAGAGCAGGAGCGTCATCTCGGGTGATCAGCGCCGACCTGCCCCTCGTTGGAACCACAGACGGCTCCTCTCTCTCCGGGAGGACGCCAGCCTCATCATCGTCATCAGGCAGGGTGCGGAGGATGTCGGGCTTGCGCAAGGGGGAGGTCTCCCCATCCCCTCGGGGGTCGCCTCCGAGTCGCGCTCCTCTCCCTCCTCCTCTTCCCCTCCCTGCGGGAATCGCCAGAAGACACGTCCACCGGCGCTATCATCGCCGGGACCCCAGGGGGCGCTGGCGGCACCAGGCCGCGTCCGTCAAAGGTGGGCATGGCGGCCGCGACCTGCGCCCCGTCCTTACAAGGGAACAAGGGAACATGGGCACTCGGCGGATACTCTTGGTTGTCCCCGACCAAGAGGCGGAGAGCCACAGCCAGCTACTCTTCAGACAAGGCCTCCGGACTCAAGCAAAGCTTGTCTTCTCCGCCCCAAGCATCCATAAGGGGCGCGAGCACGCCTGGAGGGGAGCCACCCGCAACATGAGGAATTCTCTCAGGAGCATGGCCCCCATTAGCTTCGCCGCCTTCACATTGCCCGGCCTCAGGTCGGTGGTCATCTTCTCCAGCACCGACTTTGCCCGGTCGTTGGTAAGCTTCATGCGGGACTACCCCTCGTCAGACTGGGGCATCTCTGTCGGCTGCTTCAACCGTGGGTGGACACAATAGGCATCCACCATGACCCACTTGCTTCTGAATCCTTTGGCCTTCTTTCCGGCCTTCGAAATCGCGTTGGCCTTGCCGTCTGCGACGAAGTTGGTGCACCCAGAGGTATGGTCGTCGTTGATTCGGAGGAAGAATAAGTGGTGCAGCAGTGCCATGGATGGCATCACCCCGACATACGCCTCACAGTAGAAGGCAAAGATCGACAACAGAAGAATGGAGTTGGGATGGAGATGGAGGGCCTGCAACCTGTAATGATGGAGGACGACATAGAAGAAGTCGGAGATGGGGGGAACCAAGCCCGCGACGACGCTGCTCATAAAGAAGGGGTAGAAGGAGCTCTGTGAAGCCTCCGACACGGCGGAGCCATCTCGGAGCTCGATCTTCCCCTTCTCGTTGTCCCCCCCCTGCCGTCAGTAGGTGTGTGGTGGCGAGGATCTTCTCCGAGACATTGGGCGCGTCCGGAGCCGGCTCGTACCAGGAAGGCGGCGAAACGGCCTTGGCCTTTCAGGGCGCCATTGGTCTTAAGCTCGGAAGGGGATTGAAGCAGGTCTTGAGATTTCGGAAGCAAGGAGCAAGAGAGGGGATCAAGAGCAAGACGAAGGAAAGCAATGAAGGCAAGCGTTGCCCGCGCCAGCCTTTTTGTCAGCCAGGCAGTTGTCGAGGCAGCACGGGGAAGCGGAGATGCCCATGTCTAATCAATCGCCACACGTTAGGCGGGGCCACAGGCTATTGGGGCCCGCAGCGCTCCACACTTGCCCTTTGGCTTTGCCTCGAAAGCAAGTCCGAGCGTGCCTTAGGCCCGGGGGCTACTGTCAACGTCCTGGGAACGGGGGTCCCAAGACTTGCTTGCCTGCGGCCCGCGGCGCGGCTCTACCAGCAGCCCTCTATGGCCCATCTTCACCAGCAAACACTCAAGACCCTCGCGAGGGGCCAAGCCTCGTGAGCCGGACGATGCAAGACCTCCCTGGGGAGGCCTCACCAGGCCGTATCGCGAGGGGCGGAGAGATCAAGGCGAGGGACACCTCGTGAGGTCCCTGTGACGTAAGCCACGACTACCAAGGCCAGGCGGGCGCCAGCACGCAGTGTCCTCGTTTCCCTTTTGGTGCTAAAGAGGCAAGCGCAAGCGAGGAGTCCCGAGGCATCAGGCAAAGGTTTCCATATTGGTGCAACAAGACCAAGACCAGCAGGATGGCAGGACGGAGGTCACTGTGGAGCCCAAGACGACGTCACCACCAGAGCCTTTGGCACGCGAAGACCACCTTTAGTCAGGATAACTTTTACTAGTTGTCTCCCTTCGAATTTGGCCGTTGTGGGATCCCTCCCGGCTCAATATTTGGGAAGAGGACCAGGGCCTCTATAAATAGGACTAGCCACCACCATAGGAGGGGGACACATGGGATCGGATCCATTCCATCCATAGCCTCACACAAGTTCACCAAGCACAAGAACACCTCTCCTTGGGAGGCTGTTCTTCCCTTGTAACTATTCATCCTCAGCCCAAGAGACAATCCACCACACCACATTGGAGTAGGGTATTACACCACATCAATGGCTCGAACCAGTATAAACTCTCGTGTCCTCTTGTTCTTTGGGTCCATCGAGCTAGGCTGTGAGATCATGATGTGTGCGAGCTAGAGGGAGGAGAGATCTTCGTGCGCACCCCAATGTTTGAACCTCAAGGGTTTTGCCGGAACCCGAAATTCGACAGTTCTGGACACTTCGGCGGCTGGATGAATATTTCGTCGACTCCCCTAGGGTTCTGATATTTTTTGGGGTATTTATAGAGCAAAGAGGCGGTCCGAGGGGCACCCGAGGTGGGCACAACCCACCAGGGCGCGCCAGGGCCTCCTGGCGCGCCCTGGTGGGTTGTCCCCTCCTCGGGACTCCCCTAGGTGCAACCAGGGACCAACATGTTCCTTCTGGTCCATAAAAAATCTCCGTAAAGTTTCATGGCATTTGGACTCCGTCTGATATTGATTTTCTGCGATGTAAAAATCACGGAAAAACAGGAACTGGCACTTGGCACTATGTCAATAGGTTAGTACCAAAAAATGATATAAAATGACTATAAAATGATTATAAAACATCCAAGATTGATAATATAACAGCATGGAACAATCAAAAATCATAGATACGTTGGAGACATATCAGCATCCCCAAGCTTAACTCCTACTCGTCCTCGAGTAGGTAAGTGATAAAAATAGAATTTTTGATGTGGAGTGTCGTTTAACATGTCATATCATATTCTTTTTCTTTGTAGCATGGACATTTGGACTTTTTATGTGATTCAAAGCAGTAGTCTAGTGTTGGCATAATAATTTAGATACTCAAGCATATCAACAAGCAACCATGTCTTTAAAAATACAATGCTAAAATAAGTTATCCCTACAAAATCATATAGTCTTGTCATGCTCTGTCTTCTTAACACAAAGTATTTATCATGCACAACCCCGATGACAAGTCGAGCAATTCGTTCATACTTTTTAACGCACTTCAGCCTTTTCAACTCTTATGCAATAGATGAGCGCAAGCCATGGATATAGCACTACGGGTGGAATAGAGTATGATGATATGGGTAAATATAGAGAAGACAAAAAGTAAGAAAGTCTCACATCGATGCGGCTAACCAATAGGCTATGGAGATGCCCATGAATCGATATCAACATGAGGAGTATAGATTTCCATGCAACGAATGCACTAAGAGCAATAAGTGTATGAAAGCTCAGTATGAAAACTAAGTGGGAGTGCATCTAATCCTATAATGAAAAATTCCCACTAGTATATGGAAGTGACAACATAGGAGACTCTCCATATGAAAAACATGGTGCTACTTTGAAGCATTAGTGTGGTAAAGGATACTAACAATGCCCCTTATCTCTTTGTTTATTTTTTCTTTTTTTCTTTTTCTTTTTCTTTGTTTCTTTTCTTTTTTTTCTCTCATTGTCCGGAGTCTCATCCTGACTTGTGGGGGAATCATAGTCTCCATCATCCTTTCCTCACTGGGGCACTGCTCTAAAAATGAATAATGATGATCATCACACTTCCATTTACTTATAACTCAAAAGAAATAAAAGTTACAACTCGATACCTATGACAAAGTATGACTCTATATGAATGCCTCTGGCATGTACCAGGATGTGCAATGATCTAGCATAACATGTATGAAAAATGATGAACGGTGCCTGAGCCACAACTACTATGTCAGCTATATGTTCATGCAAAGCAATATGACAGTGAATGCTCAAGTCATTAAACGGAAGCGGTGGAAGTTGCATGGCAATATATCTCGGATGGCTATGGAAAAGCCATAATAGGTAGGTATTGTGGCTGTTTTGAGGAAGATATAGTAAGGCTTATTTGTGATAGAGCATATCATATCACGGGGTTTGGATGCACCTACGAAGTTTGCACCATGTCTCGATGTGAGAAAGGGAAATGCACGGTACTGTAGAGGCTAGCAAATTGCAAAAAGGTAAGAGTGTGTATAATCCATGGACTCACATTAGTCATAAAGAACTCATATACTTATTGCAAAAGTTTATTAGCCCTTGAAGCAAAGTACTACTACGCATGCCCCTAGGGGGATAGATTGGTAGGAAAAGACCATCGCTCGTCCCCAGCCGCCACTCATAAGGAAGACAATAAAAAAATCATGCTCCAACATCATAGCATAACGAGAGACTATACATGCATGCTTCGGGAATCACAAACCTCAACACCAATATTCCTACTAGAGCATAATTACTCATCAACATAACTCACATATCACATCATCATATCTCAAAACTATTACTAAGAATCAAGTTTATTTTGTCCAATGATCTTCATGACATTTTTCTTTTTCCTTATCCTTCTTGGATTTCTATCACTTTGGGACTAATTTTCTTGTGTTGCTTTTCATAAGCTCAAACAAATATAAGTGAAGATCATGAGCATAACAATTTTTCTTTATCTCAAAATAATTTAAGTGAAGCAAGAGAGAATTTCTTCAAAATTTTACTAAGCACACCGTGCTCAAAAAGATATAAGTCAAGCACTAGAGCAAGTCCTAGCTCATAAAAGATTTAAATGAAGCATAAAGAGCAATTCTAACAAGTCATGACATAATTTTGGCTCTCTCAAATAGGTGTGTCAAGCAAGGAATTATGACTTAAAACACAAAATAAAACAATTAAATACTAATATCATACAAGATGCTCCAAGTAAAACACATATCATGTGACGAATAAAAATATAGTCTCAAGTAAAATACCGATGGTCGTTGGAAGAAAGCGGGGATGCCACTCGGGGGCATCTCCAAGCTTAGTTGGTTGCTCATTATTGGATAATAGCTTGGTATGTCAGGGCATCCCCAAGCTTAGTCTCTTCCATCCTTCCTTCATCCATCGTAAGATAACCTAAAACTTGAAAACTTCAATCACACAAAACTCAACATTCTTCATGAGATCCATTAGTATAAGAATAGAAAGCCACTACTATAAGTGTTGTATCAAACCAATTCATATTTTGTTGTTGTATTATATCTACTGGATTCTAACTTTTCTATGGCAAAAACTCATCAAAGAAAACCATAGAGCCATCAAAATAAGCACACAACACAAAGAAAATAGAATCTGTCAAAACAGAACAGTCTGTAGTAATCTGACTATTTAGAATACTTCTGTAACTCCAAAAATTCTGAAAAATTAGGAAGACCTGGTAAATTTGTATATTGATCTACTTCAAGTGGAATGGGTATTTTATCGCTCTCTGATAAAAAATGAAAATTAATTTCGTGAGTGTAAAAGTTTCTGTTTTTTCAGCAAGATCAAACAACTATCACCCAAGAAGATCCTAAAGGCTTTACTTGGCACAAACACTAATTAAAACATAAAAAACACAATCATAACAGTAGAATAATTCTGCTAACACACAAAAATAGGAAGCAAAAAAGCAAAAATAAAATTTATTCATTGGATTGCCTCCCAACAAGCGCTATAGTTTTACGCCCTTAGCTAGGCATAAAGCAAGGATCTAAGTTTTGTCTTCCGAAGTTTTGGCAACTTTTGTAAGGGTATTCTCAAACCCGGGAGGCTCTTTACGATTCCCTAGGGAAAAAAACCATCTTTAGATCCAAAATATCCAATCGCTTATTGCAAAGAGTAATCAATGTATTCATGCGATTGATATTACCATTGAGGTGTTTGAGGGGTTCACTATATTTCTGTATTTCAACCATATGTTTATGCAAATCACCAAGTTTGTCAAACATTTGAACTCCCTCGGGGGGTGAAAGAAAACCCCTTCTTTTGAGGTGAAACTCCCATAATTCCTTTTAAAATTTCATAGGTAGCATTGGCATCAAGCTCAATAAAATTCCCTTTAGCGGCAAAATCTAGGAGTTGTCTATGATGCAAATCAAATCCTATGTAAAAATTACGAAGCAACACCTTAGCATCTCCCTTTAAATTGAAAATATGATACGATTCCATAAGCCTATACCAGACATCTTTCAAATTTTCTCCTTGTCTTTGTTTGAAGTAAAGAACTTCAAAATCTGGTGACAAAGGAGGAGTAGGAACGCTAGCCATCAAGACTAGAAAGCAAGAGAATGGCAAAAGGAAAAGAGAGGGACGAATAAAATGACAAATTTTTGTGAAGTGGGGGAGAGGAAAACAAGAGGCAAATGGAAAATAATGTAAATTGCAAGGAGATGCGATGTGTGATTAGGAACATGGTATATGTTGAAGATCCTCCCCGGCAATGGAGCCAGAAATTCCTTTTAATTGCTCTCTAACTATAGCGCCAGAAAAGCTCCTGTCTGCTAGGACTTCGTCGGTATTTCCCCGAAGAGGAAGGGATGATGCAACACAGCGACGGTAGGTATTTCCCTCAATGAAGAAACCAAGGTAATCAAACCAGTAGGAGAACCAAGCAACACAACGTAAACAGCACCTGCACACAAATAACAACACCTCGCAACCCGACGTGTTAAAGGGGTTGTCAATCCCTTTCGGATAGGAGTAAATTGCAAAAAACCACCACAATTGAGCAAATGTCATCAAGCACCCACCAAAATGCATGTTTTCTGGTGGTTTTTTTTCTGAAGCATTGCAAACTTCGACCCAATTGTGGTGTTTTTTTGCAATTTACTCTTCGGATAACGATGCCAGAAATTTGTAGTAGATTGAAATAATAGATCATAAATAAAATAAAGTGCAGCAAAGTATTTTTGTATTTTTTGGTTTAATAGATCTGAATACAAATGCAAAGGAAAAGTAGATCGCAAGCAAATATATGAGAAAGAAGACCCGGGGGTCGTAGGTTTCACTAGTGGCTTCTCTCGAGAAAGATAGTAAACGGTGGGTAAACAAATTACTGTTGGGCAATTGATAGAACCTCAAATAATTATGACCATATCCAGGCATTGATCATTACATAGGCATCATGTCCAAGATTAGTAGACCGACTCCTGCATGCATCTACTACTATTACTCCACACATCGACCGCTATCCAGCATGCATCTAGTGTATTAAGTTCATGGAAAAACGGAGTAATGCAATAAGAACGATGACATGATGTAGACAAGATCCATTTATCTATTGCGTAGATATAGATCCCATCTTTTTATCCTTAGTAGCAATGATACATACGTGTCGGATCCCTTTCTGTCACTGGGATCAAGCACCGTAAGATCGAACCCACTACCGGGCACCTCTTCCCATTGCAAGATAAATAGATCAAGTTGGCCAGACAAAACCCAAATATCGGAGAAGAAATACGAGGCTATAAGAGATCATGCATATAAGAGATCAAAGAAACTCAAATAAATTTCATGGATATAAAAATATATGACTAATCATAAACTCAAAGTTCATCAGATCCCATCAAACACACCGCAAAAAGAGTTACGTCATATGGATCTCCAAGAGACCATTGTATTGAGAATTCAGCGAGAGAGAGAGAGAGAGAGAGAGAGAGAGAGAGAGAGAGAAAGCCATCTAGCTACTAACTACGGACCCGAAGGTCTACAAAGAACTACTCACGCATCATCGGAGAGGCACCAATGGAGGTGGTGAACCCCATCCGAGATGGTGTCTAGATTGGATTTGGTGGTTCTAGACTCTGCGGCGGCTGGATGAATATTTCATCGACTCCCCTAGGGTTATGGTATTTTTGGGGTATTTATAGAGCAAAGAGGCGGTCCGGGGGGCACCCGAGGTGGGCACAACCCACAAGGGCACGCCTGGGCCTCCTGAGGGAGTCCTAGATTAAGGGGTCCTCGGGTGTCTGGACTATGTAACATGGGCCGGACTAATGGGCTATGAAGATACAAGACAGAAGATTTCTCCCCGTGTCCGGATGGGACTCTCCTTTGCGTGGATGGCAAGCTTGGCGTCCGTATGTATTATTTCCTTTCTCTATAACCGACTATGTACAACCCTAGGCCCCTCCGGTGTCTATATAAGCCGGAGGGTTTAGTCTGTAGGGGCAATCACAATCATACAGGCTAGACTTCTAGGGTTTAGCCACAACGATTTCGTGGTAGATCAACTCTTGTAATCCTCATATTCATCAAGATCAATAAAGAAGGACGTAGGGTATTACCTCCATCAAGAGGGCCCGAACCTGGGTAAAACATCATGTCCCCTGCCTCCTATTACCATCGACCTTAGACGCACAGTTCGGGACCCCCTACCCAAGATCCGTCGGTTTTGACACCAACATTGGTGCTTTCATTGAGAGTTCCGCTGCGTCGTCACCAGAAGGTTCGATGGCTCCATTAATCATCTACAACAATGCTGCCCTGGGGGAGGTATTCCTCCCTAGTCAGATCTTTGTGTTTGGCGGCTTCGCACTGCGGGCCAACTCGCTTGGCCATCTAGAGCAGATCGACAGCTACGCCCCAGGTCACCAGATTAGTTTTGGAAACTTGGATTATGTCGCTGACATCTGAGGAGACTTGATCTCCCAAGGATTCACGACCCCAACCTCCGCTCTGGCCTTAGAGCCGGAGCGCGTCGCCAGGTCCGAAGACGGGATTTCCAAACCCGCCAGACTATCTGTGGCCACTAAGCCCAATACGGGAGAGCTGGAGGAAGTAGTGTCGCTGGCAACCATCACAAAGCCGGACTCGTCCCCGGACACTAGCTTCGAACTCTCGAAGTCAGCATCGTGTGAGCTCGGCCGAGGAATCCCCTTCCCGCCGTACTCCACGGATTCTCTTCTCCCTGGCCAAACCTCACCTTTAAGCTAGGCTCTGGACTTGATGCGATCCCTCATCATTACAGAGGAGCAACGTTCGAACTACACCTATCCCAGACTAGGGGCTGAGGGCGGGGAATTTTACGTCCCACCCACCACCCACTTCATCGCCACTGTCAAGGACTTAACTGACATGCTCGATTATGGTTTTGAAGACATCGGGGTATGGACGACGATGCCGGAGAAGAGCAGGCCCAAAACCTGTCGTTTACCGAACGCTGGACGGACACCTCTTCATATGATGTGTACATGGTGGACACGCCCAAGGAGAGTGATGGTGATAATGAGAAAAATCCAGTAGAGGATAAACCTCCCGAGATACAACCAAAACGCCGACGGTGCCGCTCTAAATCACGCCGCAGCAAAGAAAGCAATACCGGCACGAGAGACAACAATACTCCGGATGATGCCGAAGACCAAGAAAACCCCGTCGAGCAAAACTCTGAACAATATGATCAGGAGGATGGGAAAGTTAGCCCTGATGAACAAGCTGCAAACAAAGACTCGGAGGACAGTAATTACCTTCCACTCTCCGAGGATGAGGTGAGCCTCGGCGATGAAGACTTTATTGTGCCTGAGGAACCTCTCGAGCAGGAGCGCTTTAAGCAACGACTAATAGCCACTGCAAGGAGTCTGAAAAAGAAACAGCAGCAACTTCAAGCTGATCAAGATCTACTCAACGACAGATGGACTAATGTCCTGGCAACCGAGGAATACAACCTCGTGCGCCCAACCAGAAGTTACCCGAAGCGTAAACTGCTACCTCAATTCGATGACGAGGCACTTGAGCCCGTACCAGTAACACGTAATGCGGCTGACCGACCACCACGTGGCCGGGAAGAAACAACAACTCAAGCCGATCACCGACCCATACTATCTCACTGTAAAAGTAGAGACGCAACGGCTCGCAGATACACATATGACCTGCGGCAGGACCTGAAGAATAGAGCAGGTCCGGCCAGGTCGACCTATGGATCGCGGAGGCGTGCCCCGACGCGCGACGACGGCTATCAAGCCAAACTTGACAAGCATAATCATGCTCGGGCTGAAAGCCGCAGACGGACTCCATCTGAACTACGTCACGACCTCGCCCGATATAGAGGAGCCGCACACCCCCTCTGCTTCACTGATGAAGTGATGGAGCATGAATTCCCAGAAGGGTTTAAACCCGTGAATATCGAATCGTGTGATGGAATAACAGATCCTGCGGTATGGATCAAGGATTTTCTTCTCCATATTCATATGGCTCGCGGTGATGATCTTCATGCATCAAATACCTCCCGCTAAAACTCAAGGGACCATCTCGGCACTGGTTGAACAGCCTGCTTGAAAACTCCATTGGCAGCTGGGAGGACTTGGAAGATGCCTTCTGCGACAACTTCCAAGGCACATACGTTCGACACCCGGATGCCAACGACTTAAGTCACATAGTTCAACAGCCCGGAGAGTCATCCAGGAAATTCTGGACAAGGTTCTTAACTAAAAAGAACCAGATCGTCGACTGCCCGGATGCCGAAGCCCTAGCGGCCTTTAAGCACAGCATCCGCGACGAATGGATCGCCCGACACCTCGGCCAAGAAAAGACGAAGTCCATGGCGGCCCTCACGGCACTTATGACCCGCTTTTGTGAGGGCAAAAATAGTTAGCTAGCCCGTAGCAATCATAATGCAAGTGAACCTGGCACCTCTGAAGCCAAGAATAGCAACGGCAAGCTGATACGTCTCCAACGTATCTATAAATTTTGATCGCTCCATGCTATATTATCTACTGTTTTGGACTATATTGGGCTTTATTTTCCACTTTTATATTATTTTTGGGACTAACCTATTAACCGGAGGCCCAGCCCAGAATTGTTGTTTTTTTGCCTATTTCAGTGTTTCGAAGAAACGGAATATCAAACGGAGTCCAAACGGAATAAAACCTTCGGGAACGTGATTTTATCACCGAACGTGATCCAGGAGACTTGGACCCTACGCCAAGGCATCAGAGAGGCAGTCACGAGGGTGGGGGGCGCCCCCCCTAGGGCGCGCCCCTGCCTCGTGGGCTCCTCGGTGCTCCACCGACATACTCCTTCCTCCTATATATACCTACGCACCTCCAAACGATCAGAACATGAGCCAAAAACCTATTTCCACCACCGCAACTTTCTATATCCACGAGATCCCATCTTGGGGCCTTTCGGGAGCTCCGCCGGAGAGGGCCGTTATCACGGAGGGCTTCTACATCACCATAGCCCCTCCAATGAAGTGTGAGTAGTTTACCTCAGACCTTCGGGTCCATAGTTAGTAGCTAGATGGCTTCTTCTCTCTTTTTGGATCTCAATACAAAGTTCTCCCCCTCTCTCGTGGAGATCTATTCGATGTAATCTTCTTTTTGCGGTGTGTTTGTTGAGACCAATGAATTGTGGGTTTATGATAAAGTCTATCTATGAATAATATTTGAATCTTCTCTGAATTCTTTTATGTATGATTGGTTATCTTTGCAAGTCTCTTCGAATTATCTGTTTGGTTTGGCCAACTAGATTGGTAGTTCTTGCCATGGGAGAAGTGCTTAGCTTTGGGTTCGATCTTGCGGTGTCCTTTCCCAGTGACAGAAGGGGCAACAAGGCACGTATTGCATCGTTGCCATCGAGGATAACAAGATGGGGTTTATTTCATATTGCATGAATTTATCTCTCTACATCATGTCATCTTGCTTAAAGCGTTACTCTGTTTTTAACTTAATACTCTAGATGCATGCCGAATAGCGGTCGATGAGTGGAGTAATAGTAGTAGATGCAGAATCGTTTCGGTCTACTTGTCACGAACGTGATGCCTATATACATGATCATCCCTAGATATTCTCATAACTATGCTCAATTCTGTCAATTGCTCAACAGTAATTTGTTCACCCACCGTAGAATACTTATGCTCTTGAGAGAAGCCACTAGTGAAACCTATGGCCCCCGGGTCTATTCTCATCATATCAATCTCCATCACTTTAATCTTGCTTTGCTTTTTTACTTTGCCTTTTACTTTTCACTTTGCATCTTTATACCGAAAATACCAAAAATATTATATCTATCAGATCTCACTCTCGTAAGTGACAGTGAAGGGATTGACAACCCCTAATCGCGTTGGTTGCGAGTAGCTATCGTTTTGTGCAGGTACGAGGGACTTGAGCGTGGCCTCCTACTGGATTGATACCTTGGTTCTCAAAAACTAAGGGAAATACTTACGCTACTCTGCTGCATCATCCCTTCCTCTTCGGGGAAATCCAACACAAGCTCAAGAGATAGCAAGAAGAATTTCTGGCGCCGTTGCCGGGGAGTCTACGCAAAAAGTAAACATACCAAGTACCCATCACAATCCCTATCTCTCGCATTACATTATTTGCCATTTGCCTCTCATTTTCCTCTCCCCCACTTCACCCTTGCCGTTTTATTCGCCCTCTCTTTCCCAATCTCCTTCTCCTCCTCCCTCTCTATTTGCCTCTTTTGCCTGTTTGCCCGGGTGTTGGATTGCTTGTTTGTCGCAATGGCTCAAGATACTACCAAATTGTGTGACTTAACCAATACCAATAATAATGATTTCCTTAGCACTCCAATTGCTCCTCTTGCCAATACTGAATCTTGTGAAATCAATTCTGCTTTGTTGAATCTTGTTATGAAAGATCAATTCGCCGGCCTTCCTAGTGAAGATGCTGCTACTCATCTGAATAGCTTCGTTGATTTATGTGATATGCAAAAGAAAAAAGATGTCGATAATGATGTCGTTAAATTGATGCTATTTCCTTTTTCGCTTAGAGATCGTGCTAAAGCTTGGTTTTCGTCTTTGCCTAAAAATAGTATTGATTCTTGGAACAAGTGCAAAGATGCTTTTATCTCTAAGTATTTCCCTCCTGCTAAGATCATCTCTCTTAGAAACGATATTATGAACTTTAAACAACTTGATCATGAACATGTTGCACAACCTTGGGAGAGAATGAAATTAATGATACGTAATTTCCCTACTCATGGTTTGAATTTGTGGATGGTTATACAATTTTTTTATGCCGGATTGAATTTTGCTTCTAGAAATCTTTTAGATTCGGCCGCGGGAGGCACTTTTATGGTAATCACTTTAGGAGATGCTACTAAACTCCTAGATAATATTATGGTTAATTATTCTCAATGGCATACTGAAAGGTCTTCTAATAAAAAAGTGCATGCGATAGAAGAAATCAATGTTTTGAGTGGAAAGATGGATTAACTTATGAAATTATTTGCTACTAAGAGTGTTTCTTCTGATCCTAATGATATGCCTTTGTCTACTTCGATTGAGAATAAAAATGAATCTATGGATGTGAATTTTGTTGGTAGGAATAATTTTGGTAACAATGCTTATAGAGGGAATTTTAATCCTAGGCCATATCCTAGTAATCCTTCTAATAATTATGGGAATTCCTACAACAACTCTTATGGAAATTATAATAAGATGCCCTTTGAATTTGAGAATAGTGTTAAAGAGTTTATGAATTCACAAAAGAATTTTAATGCTTTGCTTGAATAGAAATTGCTTAAAGTTGATGATTTAGCTAGGAACGTTGATAGAATTTCTCTTGAGGTTGATTCTTTAAAGCTTAGATCTATTCCTCCTAAGCATGATATCAATGAGTCTCTCAAAGCCATGAGAATTTCCATTGATGAGTGCAAGGAAAGAACTGCTAGGATGCGTGCTTCCAAAGATGCCTTTATTAAAGCGTGTTCTTCCAATTCCTATGAAAATCAAGATGAAGATCTAAAAGTTATTTATGTGTATCCTATTAAATCTTTGTTTTGCAATATGAATCTTGATGAAACTGAATATGATCTTCCTTTACCTAGAAGGCGTTCTAAAAAT
This sequence comes from Triticum aestivum, assembly GCF_018294505.1. NCBI lineage: Eukaryota > Viridiplantae > Streptophyta > Magnoliopsida > Poales > Poaceae > Triticum > Triticum aestivum. The sequence continues at coordinate 181,661,365 of NC_057809.1, read as the reverse complement.
TCGGAGTATTTAGATCTTTATGATGAAATTGATGAAAGTGGGATTGAAAGAAATAAAAATCTAGATGTTGCTAAATCCACTATATTGGATTTCAAGCAATTTAATTATGAAAGTTTTTATTTAATTGACTGTATTTCCTTGTTGCAATCCGTGCTAAATTCTCCACATGCTTATAGTCAAAAGAAAGCCTTCACCGAACATATTGTTGATGTCTTGATGCAATCTTATGAAGAAAAACTTGAGTTGAAAGTTTCTATCCCTAGAAAACTTTATGATGAATGGGAACCTACTACTAAAATTAAAATTAAAGATCATGAGTTTTATGCTTTGTGTGATTTGGGTGCTAGTGTCTCCACTATCCCCAAAACTTTGTGTGATTTGCTATATTTCCGCAATTTTGATGATTGCTCTCTAAACTTGCATCTTGTGGATTCTACTATTAAGAAACCTATGGGAAGGATTAATGATGTTCTTATTGTTGCAAATAGAAATTTTGTGCCCGTAGATTTCATTGTTCTTGATATAGATTGCAATCCTTCTTGCCCTATTATTCTTGGTAGACCTTTCCTTAGAACGGTTGGTGCGATTATTGATATGAAGGAAGGGAATATTAGATTTCAATTTCCAATAAAAAAGGGCATGGAACACTTTCCAAGAAACAGAATAAAATTGCCATATGAAACTATCATGAGAGCCACTTATGGATTGCCTGCCAAAGATGGCAATACCTAGATCTATCTTCTCTTTTATGCCTAGCTAGGGGCGTTAAACGATAGCTCTTGTTGGGAGGCAACCCAATTTTATTTTTATTCCTTGCTTTTTGCTCCTGTTTAGTAATAAATAAATTATTTATCCTATGTTTTGGTTGTGTTTTTTTGTTTAATTAGTGTTTTTGCCAAGTAGAACCGTTGGGAAGACTTGGGGAAAGTCTTGTTGAACTTGCTGTAAAAAACAGAAACTTTAGCGCTCATGAGAACTGCTGTAATTTTTATTTGGAGAGTGATATTTTGTTAATTATTTTTTAAGATGATTAATAGATAAATTCCTCACGTCCAGAAATTTATTTTAGAATTTTTGGGGTTCCAGATATTGCGCTAGCTACAGATTACTACAGACTGTTCTGTTTTGACAGATTCTGTTTTTCTTGTGTTGTTTGCTTATTTTGATGAATCTATGGTTAGTAAAATAGTTTATAATCCATAGAGAAGTTGGAATACAGTAGGTTCAACACCAATATAAATAAAGAATGATTTCATTACAGTACCTTGAAGTGGTTTTTTATTTTCTTTCGCTAACGGAGCTCACGAGTTTTGTACTTTAAGTTTTGTGTTGTGAAGTTTTCAAGTTTTGGGTGAATTCTTGTGATGCATTATGGAACAAGGAGTGGAAAGAGACCAAGCTTGGGGATTCCCATGGAACCCCCAAGATAATCCAAGGACACCAAAAATTCAAAGCTTGGGGAGGCCCCGGAAGGCATCCCCTCTTTCGTCCACTTCCATCGGTAATTTACTCGGAGCTATATTTTTATTCACCAACATGATATGTGTTTTGCTTGGAGCGTCTTGTATTATTTGTATATTTGGTTGTTAGGGTGCCACAATCATCCTTGCTGTACACACCTTTTGAGAGAGCCATACATGAATTAGAATTTGATAGAATACTCTATGTGCTTCACTTATATCTTTTTGAGCTAAGTAGTTTTGCTCTATATGCTTCACTTATATCTTTTTGAGCTATAATTTTTGCTCTATGTGCTTCACTTAGATTTTTTAGAGCACGGTGGTGGATTTGTTTTAAAGAAACTATTGATCTCTCATGCTTCACTTAAATTATTTTGAGAGTCTTAATAGCATGGTAATTTGCTTAATAATAACATGCTTGGTATTTAAGATTTGTGAAACTTTCTTTTGAGTGTGTTGAATACTAACAAAAGTTGGATGCTTGATAATTGTTTTGAGATGTGGAGGTACTAATATCAAAGGCATGCTAGTAGAGTAATTGTGAATTTGAGAAGTGCTTGAGTTAAAGTTTTCAAGTCCCGTAGCATGCACATATGGTAAACATTATGCAACAAATTTGAAACATGAGGTGTTATTTGATTGTCCTCCTTATGAGTGGCAGTCGGGGACGAGCGATGGTCTTTTCCTACCAATCTATCCCCCTAGGAGCATGCGCGTAATACTTTGGTTTTTGATGGCTTGTAGATTTTTTCAATAAGTATATGAGTTCTTTATGACTAATGTTGAGTCCATGGATTATACGCACTCTCACCCTTCCATCATTGCTAGCCTCTACGATACCATGCATTGCCCTTTCTCACATTGAGAGTTGGTGCAAACTTCGCTGGTGCATCCAAACCCCGTGATATGATACGCTCTTTCACACATAAACCTCCTTATATCTTCCTCAAAACAGCCACCATACCTACCTATTATGGCATTTCCATAGCCATTCCGAGATATATTGCCATGCAACTTTCCACCATCCAGTTTATCATGACACATTCATCATTGTCATATTGCTTAGCATGATCATCTAGTCGACATAGTATTTGTGGCAAAGCCACCTTTCATAATTTTTTCATACTTGTCACTCTTGATTCATTGCATATCCGGGTACACCGCCGGAGGCATCCATATAGAGTCATACTTTGTTCTAGTATCGAGTTGTAATCATTGAGTTATAAATAAATAGAAGTGTGATGATCATCATTCAATAGAGCATTGTCCCAAAAAGAAGAAGAGAAAGGCCAAAGAAAAAAAGGCCCAAAAAAGAGAAAATAAATAAAAAGGGGCAATGCTACTATTCCTTTTTTCCACACTTGTGCTTCAAAGTAGCACCATGTTCTTCATATATTGAGTCTCTTGAGTTATCACTTTCATATACTAGTGGGAATTTTCATTATAGAACTTGGCTTGCATATTCCAACAATGGGCCTCCTCAAGTGCCCTAGGTCTTCGTGAGCAAGCAAGTTGGATGCACACCCACTTAGTTTATTTTGTTGAGCTTTCATACATTTATAGCTCTAGTGCATCCGTTGCATGGCAATCCCTACTCCTTGCATTAACATCAATTGATCGGCATCTCCATAGCCCATTGATTAGCCTCGTTGATGTGAGACTTTCTCCTTTTTGTCTTCTCCACATAACCCCCATCATTATTCTATTCCACCCATAGTGCTATATCCATGGCTCAAGCTCATGTATTGCGTGAAAGTTTATGAGTTTGAAATTATTAAGGTATGAAACAATTGCTTGGCTTGTCATCGGGCTTGAAATTATTAAGGTATGAAACTCCAAGTAGCCCCTACTGAGGGAGTCCTGGATTAGGGGGTGTCCAGATAGCCGGACTATACCTTCGGCCGGACTCCTGGACTATGAAGATACAAGATTGAAGACTTCGTCCCGTGTCCGGAAGGGACTTTTCTTGGCGTGGAAGGCAAGCTTGGCGATACGGATATGTAGATCTCCTACCATTGTAACCGACTCTGTGTAACCCTAGCCCTTTCCAGTGTCTATATAAACCGGAGGGTTTTAGTCCATAGGACGAACAACAATCATACCATATGCTAGCTTCTAGGGTTTAGCCTCCTTGATCTCGTGGTAGATCTACTCTTGTACTACCCATATCATCAATATTAATCAAGCAGGACGTAGGGTTTTACCTCCATCAAAAGGGCCCGAACCTGGGTAAAACATTGTGTCCCCTGCCTCCTGTTACCATCCGCCTAGACGCACAGTTCGGGACCCCCTACCCGAGATCCGCCGGTTTTGACACCGACATTGGTGCTTTCATTGAGAGTTCCTCTATGTCGTCACTTTTAGGCCTGATGACTTCTCCGATCATCAATAGCGATGTGATCCAGGGTGAGACCTTTCTCCCCGGATAGATCTTCGTATTCGGTGGCTTTGCACTGCGGGCCAATTCGCTTGGCCATCTGGAGCAGATCGAAAGCTACGCCCCTGGACATCAGGTCAGATTTGGAAGTTTGAGCTACACGGCCGACCTCCGCGGAGACTTGATCTTTGACGGATTCGAGCCGCAGCCGAGCGCGCCGCACTGTCTGGATGGGCATGATCTAGCTCTGCCGCCGAACAGTGCCCTGGAGGCCACACCCGCATCAGTTCCGACCCTCAATTCGGAGCCAACTGCGCCAATCGAGGATGGGTGGTTGGACACCACCTCGGGGGCTGCAATCTCTACGACGATCGAGCCGAAAACCAGCCCTATTCTCTACGAAGCCCGTGACTCCAAGGAGCCAGACTCCTCCCCAGACTCGAAGCCCTCCACACCCCTACTGATCGAACCCGATTGGGCGCCGATCATGGAGTTCACCGCCGCGGACATCTTTCAGCACTCGCCCTTCGGCGATATTCTGAATTCCCTAAAGTCTCTCTCTTTATCAGGAGAGCCCTCGCCGGACTATGGTCAACAAGGTTGGGACGCGGATGATGAGCGAAGGGCCAAGTGATGGGGATAGTTTGGAGGGCGGTGGGTGGCATATGGCTTTGGTTTGCAAAAAGCTGGCAACCGACGCATCGTTGGACTAAGTCCTGGGCGTCTGCCTAGGCCGTCGGCCAATAAAACCCTGTACAGAAGGCCTTGCTTACAAGGGACCGAGCTGCAGCGTGATGACCACCGAGTCCGGCATGAATTTCAGCCAGGAGGTTCCGCCCTTCCTCTTCGGAGATGCACCTTTGAAGGACTCCGGTAGCGCTTTTCTTATAAAGCTCTCCCTCATGGACTTTATAGGCTTTAGATTGCCGCACTATGCAGCGTGCCTCATTTTGGTCCTCGGGGAGTTCCTGCCTAGTAAGGTAGGCGAGGAATGGTTCTGTCCACGGGGCGATGACGGCCATTATTACATGGGCTGAAGGTGTTATTTCATTGGCAGAGCCTCCAATTATGTCAGAGTGTTCGGTGTCGGGCAGTGCGGTTGGGTCCGGGCTGTTATTGCCGGGTTCCCCTTCCCATACTATGGATGGCTTGAACAGCCTTTCCAAGAAGATGTTGGGGGGGGAACTACATCGCGTTTTGCGCCGATGCGTGCCAGGACATCTGCCGCCTGATTATTTTCCCGGGCTATATGGTGAAATTCGAGCCCTTCAAACTGAGCTGATATTTTTAGGATGGCGTTGCGATAAGCTGCCATTTTTGGATCCTTGGCATCAAAGTCTCCATTTATTTGGGATATTGCGAGGTTCGAGTCCCCGCGCACCTCTAGGCGTTGAATGCCCATGGATACTGCCATCCGGAGACCATGTAAAAAGGCCTCATATTCGGCTGCATTGTTGGAGTCTGTGTACATTATCTGGAGTACATATTGAACTATGTATCCTGTGGGGGACGTCAAAATGATGCCAGCCCCTAGACTGGCCAACATTTTGGAGCCGTCGAAGTGCATGACCCAGTTTGAATATGTGCCGTACTCTTTAGGGAGTTCGGCCTCCGTCCATTCTGCGATGAAGTCGGCCAAAACTTGCGACTTGATAGCTCGCCGTGGCTTGTAAGTTATGTCGAACGAGAGGAGCTCAATGGCCCACTTTGCAATCTGGCCCGTCACGTCGCGGTTGTTTATAATATCGTTAAGTGGCACTTCCGAGGCTACTGTTATTGAACACTCTTGAAAGTAGTGTCGCAGCTTCCGGGATGCCATAAATATCGCGTATGCAATCTTTTGATAATGCGGGTACCGTGACTTGCACAGAGGTAAGGACAGTGGACACATAGTAGACTGGCTTTTGAAGGGGGAATATGTGTCCGTCCGTTTCTCGTTCAACGACGAGCACTGCGCTTACGACCTGATGGGTTGCTGCAATGTATAATAGCATTGGTTCGCCAATGTTTGGCGCGGCCAGGACTGGGTTTGTTGCCAAGATGGCTTTTATTTCGTCGAGTCCGGCCGTGGCTGCATCCGTCCACTCGAAGTGTTCGGTGCGCCGAAGCAGGCGGTAAAGGGGTAGGGCCTTTTCTCCCAAGCGGGAGATAAAGCGGCTTAGAGCCGCCACGCATCCGGTTAATTTTTGTATTTGTTTGAGGTCCTTCGGGATATCCAATTGTGACAGAGCTCGAATCTTGGCTGGATTTTCTTCAATTCCTCTACCGGATACAGTGAAGCCCAAGAGCTTTTCGGTTGGAACGCCGAAAACGCATTTTTCTAGGTTGAGCTTGATGTCGTATGTTCGGAGGTTATCGAATGTTAGCCTCAAGTCGTCTACTAGAGATTCGACATGTCTTGTTTTAATGACCACATCATCTACGTATGCCTCCACTGTTTTGCCGATCTGGTTTGCCAGACATATCTGAATCATGCGCTGATATGTTGCGCCGGCGTTTTTGAGCCCGATGGGCATTATGTTGAAGCAGAATGGGCCGTATGGTGTGATGAATGCCGTTGCGGCTTGGTCTAACTCTGCCATCTTTATTTTAATGGTAGCCAGAGTATGTGTCGAGGAAACACAACGAATCGTGTCCTGTAGTAGCGTCGATAATTTGATCGATGCGGGGGAGAGGGAAGGGATCCTTTGGGCAAGCCTTGTTAAGGTCTTTAAAATCAACGCACAAGCGCCAAGATTTGTCCTTCTTTGGTACCATCACCAGGTTTGCTAGCCTGTCCGGGTGTCTTATATCTTTGATGAATCCGGCCTCCAGTAGCTTGGCTAGTTCCTCTCCCATGGCCTGTCTCTTAGGTTCGGAAAAACGCCGAAGAGCCTGTTTGACTGGCTTGAATCCTTTTAGGATATTTAAGCTGTGTTCGGCCAGCCTGCGTGGGATTCCTGGCATATCTGAAGGGTGCCAGGCGAAAATGTCCTAGTTCTCTTGTAGGAACTCTCGCAGTGCCGCGTCTACATCAGGGTTTAACTGTGGTCCGATGGAAGCTATTTTATTGGGGTCCGTTGGATGGACCTGGAATTTGACTATTTCGTCCGCCGGTTTAAAGGAGGTGGACTTGGATCTTTTGTCGAGTATCACATCGTCCCTATTCACCGTGGAGCGCAGCGCAGTCAGTTCCTTAGCCGCTAGGGCTTCGGATAGTGCCTCAAGGGCCAGGGCGGCTGTCTTGTTTTCGGCGCGGAGTGCTATGTCTGGATCACTAGTGAGAGTGATGATTCCGTTAGGCCCGGGCATCTTGAGCTTCATGTACCCGTAATGGGGTATTGCTTGGAAGATTGTAAACACTTCCCGCCCTAGCAGAGCGTGATATCCGCTACTGAATAGGGCCACTTGGAACGTGACCTCTTCGGACCTATAATTATCCGGCGTGCCGAACATCACATCTAGTGTGATTTTTCCTGTACAGTGCGCTTCCCGACTGGGGATTATTCCTCTAAAGGTTGTGCTAGTTCGCTCAATGCGGTTCCAGTCTATTTCCATTTTTTGAAGGGTTTCCTCATAAATGAGGTTCAATCCGCTGCCGCCATCCATGAGTACCTTGGTAAGACGAAAGTCGTCCACTATTGGACTGAGGACCAATGCGGCTGGTGCTCGGGCTGTTCGGAATTTAGGTTAATCACTGGCGTTAAAAGTAATAGCCGTGTCACTCCATGGGTTTATTGTTGCTACTTGGTAGACTTCGGCAAGGCTGCGGAGTGTTCTTTTTCACATATTATTTGATGTGAAAGTCTCGAAGACTGTTGATACTGTACTGGTGTCTCTGGGGTGGCTTTCTGTGGCTTTTGGAATTAGAAGATCTTCGCCAATTTTTGCCTCCTGCCGGAGTATCCAACATGCTCTAAGGCTATGAGTTGGTGTGTGTAGCGACCAGACCTCAAACGGTCCAATCTCTATGCTCCGGTGTCATCCCTGGATCAGTAATGCTGACACCACACAGTACTCGGAGGATTTATAACAGAGTAGCAATCACACACTTATTACATCGAGTGTCTCAATAGAGATCTTATTACAATAAACATGGCTTAAGGCCATCTAATAACGATAACAGCGGAAGGCTTGGAAGATAAGCGAGTCCATCAACTCCAATGGCATCACTGAGTATAGAACCACGACCTAAAAACTCCTTAATCATCGTCTGAAAAGTCTGCAACATTAACATTGCAGCCCGAAAACGGGTCAGCACATGGAATATGCTAGCAATGTAACACATAGAGAGTAATGGAATGAAACAGCTATTCTATATGCATATTTGGCTGGTGGAGAGCTCTATGGTTACAGTTTTTGCGAAAAGCCAATTTTTCCCTACTGCAAAGGAATAAATTTATTTAACTATCATGGTGGTTGTTAAACATTGAGAATGGTTGACAGCATTCTCAGTCCCAATTAAACATTATTAAACAAAACCCAACCAAATTAATTTAGGGTAACATGTTGAGATTCACATGATAATACAGGTACTAGATACTCAAGATGTCCATAACGGGGGACACGGCCAACCATGATTAGTTTATACACTCTGCAGAGGTTTGCGCACTTTTCCCCACAAGACTCGATCGCCTCCGTTTGATTTCTCGCACTACATGGTGTTTGAGAAGACGGATGACCAAGACAGTCTTTCAGAAGCGCTAGCACCTTACGACCGGGTATACCGTACCACCTACATCCCCTACATTTGCTAGTCTACCACTGTAAGAGTTTGCATGACTTAGTCAACTATGCTAGAGCCCATAATAGCTTGTGGTTGCACACGGAAGTTTCTAGCATGAAAAATCTCATGATCCCTTTGAGCCTGGGTGGCGGTCCAAAAGAAAACAGGCAAATCCTGGATTACCAGGTGCCTCAATCCACCCAGATGTGTGTTTAAGTTGCCACCTTAGATAAACCATTAATTAACAAACTCACATGTGTCATGGATATCACTCACCCAATCCACGTCTACTAGCATAGCATAGCAATAATAAGCAAACGTAGAAGTAACTCCCAAAGGTTTGATAATAAACAGGTAATAGGTACTACCTCAACTACTTCCCATCCCACAATTTAATTAGATCCTAATCATGCAATGTTTGAGGATTTGATCTAATGCAATAAAACTGGGTAGTAGGAAAGGTATGATCAAGTGTTACTTGCCTTGCTGATGATCCGTGAAACCTAGAGATTCGAAGTAACAGGCGGTGCACTCCGGGTATTCTATCGCAGACAAACAACAAGCATACAATAAGTACTCATCTAATGCATAGGTAAAACTCAAGTAAGAGATCTAACCAGAAAGTTCAACTTAAGAACTCCGGTTTGCAAAAAGAATCAAATCGAACGAAGCAATGAAAGTCAAACGGCGAAAGAAAAAAACTTCGTTCTACTAATCTGGATCTAAGGCAATTTTTACAGTGGCAAAAACTTGTTTAAGTTGGTTAGACAGATAGAGGGTTTTGGGACGAAACTCAACGCGCTTGAATCGCCTGATTCCGATAAACGAGCGAAAAGTTATACTAAAACGAAAATCGGATCAGAAATCGCGATTAGTAAATAATCGCGGAAAATCCGAGAAAAAGAAAAACGACGAACGGATTAACGAACGAATGTTCATTAACCGGATCTAAACGAAGAACACGTTCGTTAAAACGAACGAATGTGCAAATGCTCGCTATTTAACCTAAACCGAAAAAAACCAATCTAAATAAAAAAACGGAAACTAAAAAAAACCGACGAAAAACTGAACGGTTTTTTCGAGAAAAACGGCGGTGCGGAAATCGAGGCACCTCGGGCGGCGGGGTCCGGCGAGGCGGCGTGGGCGGCGGTGGGGTTTGGCCCGGGGCTGGGCTGCGGCTTATAAAGCCTGCCGGGCCAGGAGTCCTAGTCGGACACGGCCCGGTTAGGCCGGTGCGCGTTTTTTTAATAATTACGCACAGAAGAAAAATAAAAGGAAATACTAAATGGACTCCAAAAATCCCGAAATAAATTTTGCCGGGCTTCTAAAATCGAGCCGCACGAGATGAACATTTATTTGGGGCCTAAATGCAATTTTGAAAAACGCACATTTTTCCTAAATTCAAATAAAATACTGAAAAACTCCAAAATAAAATCTTACTTGATTTTATTATTAAATCCTCAATATTTCTTTATTTTGGGAAAGTCATTTTATTCCCTCTCTCATATTTTTGTAATAGAAATAATTGATGATAAATAATTAAAATCAAATGATCCTATTCTCAATTTTTGAGAAAACTCAAATATGAAAATAACGAAATCCCCAACTCTCTCCGTGGGTCCTTGAGTTGCGTAGAATTTCTAGGATCAAAACCAAAAGCAAATAAAATATGATATGCAATGATGATCTAATGTATAACATTCCAAATTGAAAATTTGGGATGTTACAAACCTACCCCCCTTAAGATGAATCTCGCCCTCGAGATTCGGGTTGGCTAGAAAATAGGTGAGGGTGGTCCTTGAGCAAATCTTCCTCTCGCTCCCAGGTGGCTTCGTCCTCCGTGTGGTGGCTCCACTAAACCTTACAAAACTTGATAACCTTGCTGCGTGTGACTCGACTAGCAAACTCGAGAATCTTAACTGGTTTCTCCTCATAGGTCAAATTGTTATCCAACTGGATTGCTTCCAATGGCACTGTATCCCTCAACGGTATGTCATCCATCTCCACGTGCCACTTCTTCAACTGAGAAACGTGGAACACATCATGAACTCCTGACAATCCTTCGGGCAATTCCAACTTGTAGGCCACTTCTCCCATATGCTCCAAAACTCGATATGGTCCTACAAATCATGGTGCTAACTTTCCCTTAACTCCAAAATGCTTTGTTCCCCGAAGTGGTGATACTCGAAGATAAGCTCTATCTCCAACTTCGTAAACTGTCTCCTTGCGTTTAGAATCTGCATAACTCTTCTGTCTGGACTGGGCTATCTTGAGCCTATCGCGAATCAAGTTCACCTTCTGTTCAGACTCTTTAATCAAGTCAGGTCCAAACAACTGGCGGTCTCCAACTTCGTCCCATGACAACAGTGTCCTGCACCTCCTTCCGTACAAGGCTTCGAAAGGGGCCATCTTTAAACTGGTTTGGTAACTGTTGTTGTAAGAGAACTCTGCATATGGCAAATTGTCGTCCCAACTAGATCCGTAATCTAGCGCACAAGCTCTTAGCATATCCTCCAAAATCTGATTGACTCTCTCGGTCTGTCCATCTGTCTGTGGATGAAAAGCTGTACTGAATTCTAGCCTGGTTCCCAAAGTTTTGTGCAACTGCTTCCAGAACATTGAGGTAAACTGGGTTCCTCTATCTGATACGATACTCCTCGGAACTCCATGCAGACATATGATCCTTGTCATGTATATCTTTGCCAACTTAGCACTGGTGTAAGTGGTCTTTACCGGGATGAAATGAGCCACCTTCGTCAATCGATCAACTACAACCCAAATCGAGTCATAGCCTGAACGTATTCTGGGCAATCATGTAATAAAATCCATGCCTAGCTTATCCCACATCCATTTGGGTATCGGCAATGGTTGTAGCAATCCTGCTGGCTTCTGATGCTCTGCCTTCACTCTCTGACATACATCACAAACTGCTACGTACTCCGCAATATCCTTCTTCATTCCGGTCCACCAGAAGATATCCTTCAAATCCAAATACATCTTGGTATTTCCTGGGTGAATCGAATATGGTGACTCATGTGCCTTTTGCAGTATCAACTTCCTGATCTCCGGGTCATTGGGCACGTAAACACGGTCTTCAAACCATAGGGTATCGTGCTCATCCTCACGAAATCCCTTAGACTTTCCTTTGCTAAGTTTCTCCTTGATAGAAGCAATCTCCTTGTCAGTCCTTTGGGATTCTCTGATTTTATCCATCAATGTAGACTGAATCTCCAATGCTGCTACATAGCCTCTCGGGACTATTTCTAAACATAACTCTCGAAGATTTTTGACTAACTCCCTTGGTAATTCTCATGTCATTAGGGTGTTGACATGACTCTTACGGCTTAATGCGTCGGCTACTACATTAGCCTTTCTGGGGTGATAATGCAATTTCATATCATAATCCTTGATGAGCTCCAACCATCTCCTTTGTCTGAGATTCAACTCCTTCTATGTGAAAATATACTTCAAACTCTTATGATCCGTATACACCTCGCAATGGTTTCTAATCAGAAAATGTCTCCAAGTCTTCAGTGCATGCACTACGGCTGCTAACTCCAAATCATGCGTAGCATAATTCAACTCATGAGGCTTAAGCTGTCGTGAGACATATGAAACAACTTTCCCTTCCTGCATAAGCACTGCTCCAAGTCCTCGACGTAAAGTGTCACAATACACCTCATAATCCTTGGTCTGGTCTGGCAAAAACAACACTGGTGAAGTAACCAAACGTTTCTTCAACTCCTGGAAACTAGCCTCACATTCCTCCGTCCATATGAACTTGGTATCTTTCTTCAACAACTCCATCATAGGCTTCGCAATCTTTGAGAAATTTTCAATAAATCTCCAGTAGTATCCTGCGAGTCCAAGAAAACTCCAGATCTCTCCAACTGTTGTTGGTGCTTCCCAATTGGTCACAGTGATAACCTTTTTGGGGTCAACTGCTATTCCTTCTCTGGATATAACGTGTCCGAGGAATCCTACTTCCTTCAACCAAAACTCACATTTGCTAAACTTGGCATATAATTAATGTTCCCTGAGCTTTCCAAGAACCAAACGCAAATGTTCCTTATGCTCCTCTTCATTCTTTGAGTAAACCAGGATATCATCATTGAACACTACGACGAACTTATCCAAAAACTCCATAAACACTTTGTTCATCATGTTCATAAAATATGCAGGTGCGTTAGTCAGACCAAATGACATAACGGTATACTCGTACAACCCATACCTGGTGGTAAAAGCCGTCTTGGGTATATCTTGTTCCCGAATCTTCAACTGGTGGTAGCCTGATCGCAGATCAATCTTGGAAAATACCTTAGCTCCTTGCAACCGATCAAACAGATCATTGATCATCGGTAGTGGGTACTTGTTCTTGATTGTTACTTCATTCAATCCTCAATAATCGACAACCATCCTTAACGATCCATCCTTCTTCTCCACTAGAAGTACTGGCGATCCCCAAGGTGAAGAACTTGGGTGAATATAACCTTTATCCAGTAACTCCTTAATTTGCTTCTTAATCTCCACCAAATCCTTTGCAGGCATCCTGTATGGTCTCTTCGATATTGGCCCTGTGCCTGGCAATAGCTCAATCAAAAACTCAATGTCTCTATCTGGTGGCATGCCTGGCAACTCCTTTGGAAATACATCAGGGAATTCCTTTACCACTGGTACTTCCTCCTGCACAACTCCTGTTAAGCAATTTACTTGAGTCCTCTTTGGCACATGTCGGGATACATACTTGATCCTTCTCCCTTCTGGGGTGGTAAGCAAAATTGTCTTACTAGCACATTCAATATTCCCTTCATACTTTGATAACCAATCCATGCCTAATATCACATCCAATCCTTGGGATTCCAATACTATTAGGTCTGAGGGAAAAACATAGTTACCAATCCTTAATGGTAACCGATCACACCATCGACTAGCCATATATTCTGCTCCAGGCGAGGTTACTAACATGGGTGACCTAAGGGCTTGGGTTGACAGGTTATACTTATCCACAAATCCCCTTGAGATGTATGAATGCGATGCACCAGTATCAAAAAGAACGAGTGCAGTAAATGACTTAACCAAAAACTTACCTATTACTGCATCAGGCTGAGCTTCAACCTCCTCCACGCTAACGTGGTTCACCTGTCCCCTGTTGAAAGGGTTCGGCTTCTTCCCAGAGCTTCCATTGCTATTTCCATTTTGTAATTCAGGACATTCATTAGCATAATGTCCGGTCTTCGAACACTTAAAGCAAGTGACTTGGCTCAGGTCTTTCTTGGCTGGGGTTGATGGGTTGGTGCGGTTCTGGCCGTTGCTTCCTCCATTACCATTACCATTCCTGGGGCCATTGTGATTATGCGAGCTACCTCCTCCATGGGTATGCTGAAAATGTCCTCCTGGTCTAGGGGTAAAACGTGGCTTCTGCTGAGCTCCTGAATTGTACTTTCCTTGTGCATACTTCCTCTTGTGACTTTCAATTTGCTGCTGCTTCCCTTCAATCATAAGAGCACGATCTACCAACTCCTGGTAGTTGTTGAAGGTTGCTACCATCAATTGCATGCTCAACTCTTCCAGAAACTTCTCCTGCTTAGCTGCATCCATAGCAATGTCATGTGGGGCATAACGTGCTAATTTACTAAAGTCCTCCACGTACTGGCCAACTGTCCGTCCTCCTTGGCGCAAGTTGCGAAATTCACGCTTCTTCATGTCCATAGCTCCTGCTGAAACATGGGCAGTGCAAAAAGCCTGCTGAAACTGGTCCCATGTGACAATGTCGACAGGGAAAGTGGCTGTGAAATTCTCCCACCATGATGCTGCGGGTCCTTCAAGCTGATGTGCGGCAAACTTCACCTTCTCCGCATCCGTGCATCCTGCTGTGGTCAACTCTCTAGTTGTCTTGCGGAGCCAATCATCTTCTACTATTGGCTCGGTGCTACTGGAAAACACCGGCGGGTTCAGCCTAAGAAAACAGGCTAAATGATCAACAGGTGGTGGTGGTGGATTGTTGTTGTTGTTCCCCTGATTCTGATTCTGGACTAGGAACTGCATCAATGTGTTCTGCTGGTGGATCAACTGAGTGAGCTCCGGTGGAAAGGTAAATCCGGGGTCACATCTCGGAGGCATCTGAGGGTTTAGAAAAGATGAGATTTAAGAATAGAGGGGGTCTAAAGAGAAAACACTACCCATATGCACATGAGGCAAAATCAAACAATTCACTTCATTCATTCAATCAAACAAGGGCATACAATCGATCTAACTACCGCAAAAGTGCTCGGACTATAATATTTACATGGTGGACTACTACTACTAATGAGGTGGTCTACTAGAAATATTCTTCGGTTGCAGACTCCATGATATCTGCTCCGGCTTCATCAACATAGTCATCATCGCTATCATCTAGATCCGAATCGGTGTCGTCGATGATGATGTAGTCTTCCGGGCGTATCTCCTTGGGTTCTTCGTCTTCATCTACTGGTGTAGGGCCTCCCATAAATATCCCGGTCTTCATTGTTAGGTCGGCATTCTTGTACACTAATACTTCAATTTCTTCTTCATAATATTCATGTGTAGCCTTGAGTTCTTCCTCCAGTTCCTTGATTCTTGTCCTTGCCTTCTTCAGGTCTATCATGTCGGCGCACATCTGGTTCTCCTGACGTCGAATGTGCTGGTTTAACTCCTGGATAAAAGCTGCAATTGATCTATCTTTCCTGGTGCTGATCATCTCCCACTGCTCATCTCGGCGTCCACAAATCTGGTAGATAGTATCCTTGAGATCATTGCGGTAGACTTCTCCAATGCGTCCCATGGCGATGTGAGCTGCCATGCTCTTTCCTAGACTCCAAGTTGGTGCATCAAAAGAAAACTCCATGGGCTCAGTGACTGGCATGAACGTCCTTCCTGGAACTTGAACTTGAATCATCCAGCGCTCTTCTTCAAGTAAATTGGCGTTGTAGGTTCCGCTGAAGCTTGGTACTCCTATGTCCAGGTATCTAGTGACTTCCTTCAAGTGACGTCCAAAAGGTGTATCTTCATCCGGTTGCGTGAACTTGTTCCTTGCATCCGCCATCCTAAAAGAGTAGAAAAGATGAGGAGTCAGAAGAGAAGAGCGTAGGTAGTGATCTAGGTCTTTAGCTTAGTGGTCGTGTCCTACAGTCAACATGTGCTCTGATACCATCTCTGTAGCGACCAGACCTCAAACGGTCCAATCTCTGTGCTCCGAAGTCATCCCTGGATTAGTAATGCTGACACCACATAGTAGTCGGAGGATTTATAATAGAGTAGCAATCACACACTTATTACATCGAGTGTCTCAATAGAGATCTTATTACAATAAACATGGCTTCAGGCCATCTAATAACGATAACAACGGAAGGCTTGGAAGATAAGCGAGTCCATCAACTCTAACGGCATCACTGAGTATAGAACCACGACCTAAAAACTCCTTAATCATTGTTTGAAAAGTCTGCAACATTAACGTTGCAGCCCGAAAACGGGTCAACACATGGAATATGATGGCAATGTAACACATAGAGAGTAATGGAATGAAACAGCTATTCTATATGCATATTTGGCTGGTGGAGAGCTCTATGGTTACAGTTTTTGCGAAAAGCCAATTTTTCCCTACTGCAAAGGAATAAATTTATTTAACTATCATGGTGGTTGTTAAACATTGAGAATGGTTGACAGCATTCTAAATCCCAATTAAACATCATTAAACAAAACCCAGCCAAATTAATTTAGGGTAACATGTTGAGATTCACATGATAATCCAGGTACTAGATACTCAAGATGTCCATAACCAGGGATGCGGCCAACCATGATTAGTTTATACACTCTGCAGAGGTTTGCGCACTTTTCCCCACAAGACTCGATCGCCTTCGTTTGGTTTCTCGCACTACATGGTGTTTGAGCAGACGGATGACCGAGACATAGTCTTTCAGAAGCGCTAGCACCTTACGATTGGGTAGACCATACCACCTACATCCCCTACATCTGCTAGTCTACCACTTTAAGATTTTGCACGACTTAGTCAACTATGCTAGAGCCCATAATAGCTTGTGGCTGCACACCGAAATTTCTAGCATGAAAAATCTCATGATCCCTTTGAGCCTGGGTGGCGGTCCAAAAGAAAACAGGCAAATCCTGGATTACCCAGGTGCCTCAATCCACCCAGATGTGTGTTTAAGTTGCCACCTTAGATAAACATTAATTAACAAACTCACATATGTCATGGATATCACTCACGCAATCCACGTCTACTAGCATAGCATAGCAATAATAAGCAAACATAGAAGTAACTCCCAAAGGTTTGATAATAAATAGGTAATAGGTACTACCTCAACTACTTCCCATCCCAAAATTTAATTGGATCCTAATCATGCAATGTTTGAGGATTTGATCTAATGCAATAAAACTGGGTAGTAGGAAAGGTATGATCAAGTGTTACTTGCCTTGCTGATGATCCGCGAGACCTAGAGATTCGAAGTAATAGGGGGCGCACTTCGGGTATTCTATCGCAGACAAACAACAAGCATACAATAAGTACTCATCTAATGCACAGGTAAAACTCAAGTAAGAGATCTAACCAGAAAGTTCAACTTAAGAACTCCGGTTTGCAAAAAGAATCAAATCGAACGAAGCAACGAAAGTCAAACGGCGAAAGTAAACAAATTCGTTCTACTAATCTGCTTCTAAGGCAATTTTTACAGTGGCAAAGACTTGTTTAAATTGGTTAGACTGATAGAGGGTTTCGGGACAAAACTCCAGGCGCTTAAATCGCATGATTCCGATAAACGAGCGAAAAGTTATACTAAAACGAAAATCGGAGCAGAAATCGCGATCAGAAAATAATCGCGGAAAATCGGAGATAAAGAAAAACGACGAACGGATTAAAGAACAAACGTTCGTTAACCGGATCTAAACGACGAACACGTTCATTAAAACAAACGAACGCTCGCTATTTAACCTAAACTGAAAAAACCAATCTAAATAAAAAAAACGGAAACTAAAAAAACCGACGGAAAAACCGAACGGTTTTTTGAGAAAAATGGCGGCACGGAAATTGAGGCACCTCGGGCGGCGGGTCGGCGGCGGTGTCGGTGTCGGGCGGAGCGGGCGGCGGCGGGGTTTGGCCCGGGGTTGGGCTGCGGCTTATAAAGCCTGTCGGGCAGGAGTCCTAGTCGGACACGGACCGGTTAGGTCGGTGCGCGTTTTTTTAATAATTATGCGCAGAAGAAAAATAAAAAGAAATACTAAACGGACTCCAAAAATCCCAAAATAAATTTTCCCAGGCTTCTAAAATCAAGCCGCACAAGGTGAACATTTATTCGGGGCCGAAATGCAATTTTGAAAAATGCACATTTTTCCTAAATTCAAATAAGATACCGAAAAACTCCGAAATACAATCTTACTTGATTTTATTATTAAATCCTCAATATTTCTTTATTTTGGGAAAGTCATTTTCTTCCCTCTCTCATATTTTTTTATAGAAATAATTGATGATAAATAATTAAAATCAAATGATCCTATTCTCAATTTTTAAGAAAACTCAAATATGAAAATAATGAAATCCCCAACTCTCTCCGTGGGTCCTTGAGTTGCGTAGAATTTCTAGGATCAAAACCAAAAGCAAATAAAATAACGTATAACATTCCAAATTGCAAATTTGGGATGTTACAGTGTGGCGCCCTCTGCACTGTGAATTTTACAGGGTCCATTAAGCCATCCTTCCAGCACGGTTCCGTGCCCTGTAGAGGGCTTTTGCTTTTTGGTATTGAACCCGGGTGTCTGGCGATGATGCACCCTTTTATTTCGGACTGGGTTTGTATTCAAGGCCGGATTGTCCCAAAATTTTATTTTGGTTTCCAGGCGCTTTCCATCGCACAGTACTTTCGTACTATGGACGCCAAGTCAGCGAAGCGTGTAATATCATGGAGACTTATGGCGTTGAGGATTGCCTTGTCTGTGCAATTATTGCAGAAGAATGAAATCGCGTCTTCCTCGTAGCAGTCCTTTATCCTGTTCATAACCAGGAGGAATCTGGCCCAGTAATGATGTACTGTTTCTTCGGGCTCTTGCCTAATTTGAGATAGATCACTTATGTACGGGTGGGTGGGTGGAATCAAATCCGAAACCTCACCCAATCCGAGACCCAGGGGCCAAGGAGTCTCCGAACTCGGAAGTTTGGATTCTTTGATGCTGTCTAATGAATCTAGCCCGTCGCCCGACTTTAAGTTCAGGTCTTGAGTGATGTCCTCCCCTCCGCGGGTATCCGTCTTGGAGGGATCGGGAATCCGGACATAGCTAGTCCTTAAGATAGATGAAGGGTCACCGCACTGTCCCTCTACCACGGCAACGTGATGGGTGACCTGGGGAGAGTTAATCTCTCTCAGATCAGGTTTAGGCCCAATCTGGTCGTAATCCGTAGCGACGCCCAGGGTGGCGAAGCGATCCAAGAGCTCGTTTATGGAAGAGAGCTCCATTGGATCTAGTTGCTCGGCGAATTCCGAGCCGACGTGAAGATTGCTTTCGATGACCAGAGAGGTCATCGTCGGTGCAGCAGCCGAACAGGAGGTCATAAGGAAACCACCTAGCCTGAGAGTTTGGCCGACAGCCAAAGCTCCCTTAGCAACAGTGCTGTCTTTAAAGACGAGATGAGGAATCCTTCCTGATGGATATGGCACAGAGGAACTCTCAATGAAAGCACCAATGTCGGTGTCAAAACCGGCGGATCTCGGGTAGGGGGTCCCGAACTATGCGTCTAGGCGGATGGTAACAGGAGGCAGGGGACACAATGTTTTACCCAGGTTCGGGCCCTCTTGATGGAGGTAAAACCCTACGTCCTGCTTGATTCATATTGATGATATGGGTAGTACAAGAGTAGATCTACCACGAGATCAAGGAGGCTAAACCCTAGAAGCTAGCCTATGGTATGATTGTTGTTCTTACGGACTAAACCCCCCCGGTTTATATAGACACCGGAGAGGGCTAGGGTTACACAGAGTTGGTTACAATGGTAGGAAATCTACATATCCGTATCTCCAAGCTTGCCTTCCATGCCAAGGAAAGTCCCTTCCGGACACGGGACGAAGTCTTCAATCTTGTATCTTCATAGTCCAGGAGTCCGGCCGAAGGTATAGTCCGGCTATCTGGACACCCCCTAATCCAGGACTCCCTCAGTAGCTCCCGAACCAGGCTTCAATGACAACGAGTCCGGCGCGTAGATTGTCTTCGGCATTGCAAGGCGGGTTCTCCAAATTCCGTGTACCTGTTGAATAATATCCGGTTTCTTGTAGCGCTCCTTGGCTTCTACGCCCAATAATGGCCGTCTTCCACGTGTCAAACGAATACGAAAAGTCAGGGTGTTTTTTATATATTTACACCCTAGTCGCGTGAATGAGCCACCTATTTAAGGGGACGAGGATTTAGATCCAAACCACACCTTCTCCCCTCCGCGAGTATTCATCAGAGCGTATCCGACAAAGGTCCATTCTATCATGGCCGGCCGCCGCAGCTCCTCCTCTCGCCCTTCCATCCCTCAGCCTGGAGATTGGAAGAGGTGCTCCATCCCGCACAGCGAGCTAGCGACGCTCCAGACCAAGGGATTTCCCCTGGCCTATATGGTCCCGGTTCGAGCCGGACTTGCCACCTAAAATGGCGGAGAGCAAGCGGAGAGCGCCCCCAATCCCTCCAAAGGAGAGCGGGTATGCCTTGTCCCTTACTTAATAAGAGGGCTCGGATTTCCAATTCATCCGTTTCTCCGGGGGCTCCTGGAGTTCTATGGCCTCCAGCTGCACAACCTCACGCCTGCCTCCATATTGCATATCGCGGGCTTCGTAGCCCATTGCGAGCTGTTTTTGGGCTGCGAGGCTCATTTCACGCTGTGGAAAAGGCTATTCTACCTTGTGCCCCGTTCTAAGAAGGGGTCAATATATCAAGTGGGTGGAGCCGAAGTGTGGCGCATCGCCGGGACCAGATATCTATCCGGAACCCCAAAGAAGGCGTCCGAAGACTGGCCTTCGGAATGGTTTTATATAGAGGACGTCCCGCTGCTGGATCCTGTCCGGATCGGCCTCCCTGAGTTCGACAGTGCTCCCCTAAAGAAGCACCTCAGCTGGCGTCCACGAAGCCCTCAAAGGGAAAGTGACAAGGACATTCTTTACCTTATGGGCCGGATAAGATTGTTAGCTCATTCCGGACTTACCATGATCGGGGTCATGGCCGCATGCATCATGCGAGGGGTGCAGCTGCTTCAGTATAGAGGCCGCCCCATGTGGGACTTAAACGGGGAGGACGACGCCACCCACCACGGCCGTAAGGGGCCGGATTTGGCTGCCGCTCTAATAAAGATCTTGTCCACTTTGTACAAGGGAGAAGAGGAGGAATTTCTCTGCGTCAACCCACAGGGTGGATTTTCTATGTACAATCCCCCAAGTTGGGTACGTGGACACTTTTACTTGCCCATCCGTTTTATATTTCCATTGTTAAATATTCAGTCTAACGACTTCAACGCAGGAACTATGCCAGGCTGTTAAAGAAATAAACAGCCCTCCTCCACAACCCGAGGATCCGGGACGGTTCCTCTACCCGGCCTCTCAAGAGGATCCGGACTTATCTGTGGAGCTGATTGATGGGGTGTTTCATCAATTGAGCAAGGACAACGCCTTGGTGGCCATTACGACCGATTACCCAGGGCTACTCCCAGCCTCACAGGTAACTGAGACCGAAGTCCCAGCACTTTGAAAAGGGATCTATCCTTGCATGTTTTCGATTGCCGTATGACAACCGTGTTTTGCAGGGGAGGTCCTTGAGACGGGAGGCCGAGTCTGCGGCGACTAGCCAACGAGGGGCGGCAAGGCCCCGCGGGCTGAAAAGAAGTGCAGTCCGGACTGAGACGCCGGTGCAAAGGTATAGCACGCCATCTTATTCCCAGGTGTGATTCCTTCAGGGCATACTAACGCTCATGCTCTCTTCAGGACGAAGAGACCTCGCCAAACTATATCCAGAGAGGTTGCCAATCGTGCCTCCACCAGCCAGGCTCCAAAGCCTGGTCCGGAAGCGAAGGCGAACACGAGGCGCGCACCGGATGCTCCTCCGACAGAGGATGCGGACATGCTGTCTGCCACCAATTCCGAGGTGGAGAGTGCAATGAACCACAGGCGTCGCCGGACAGTTCTTCGCGACGCTTGTTTCTCCCAAGAGGCAATGGATGCCTTCAATTCGGGAGATGCGTACCTCCGTGCCGCTCAAAATGGTCTAGCAGAGCCACGGAGCAATATGTAAAAGACATACGGGTAAGAAAATTTTGGTAATTATATATATACTAGTAACCCCCAAGACTTGAAACAATTAGAATAACTGATTTAAGGATCATTTGTTATGCAGGTTCTTACAGAAAAGAATACCCTACTGTCCCAGGAGCTGGAAGAGTGCAAAGCCCAACTTGAGGCCGCACTAGCCGCGGCAGGGGAGCCCAAGGAGACCCCCTCTGGTAATATACGCTTCGAAAGATAAGTATTTTGCGAAGTGCGGCGTGGGTGCAAATCTGACAAATGAAATTGCAGATGGCGTTGGATTAATCCGGAAGAGAAACAACTCCGACGCCAGCTGAAGGCTGGTGAGAGCGTGCTGACAAAGGTGAGGCGGGAGAAGAACGATCTCCAAGATGCCAACACCAAGCTGGGTGTTGAACTGAAGGATGTTCGTGCCCAGCTGTTGGACTCCGTGAAGGAGAATCAGCGGCTTTGACACGACATATATAGTAAGTGCTTAAACGAACTTTGAAAAAAGAGTTCGGCGAGGAAGTCGACTAACAGAGTAATGTCTGTAGGTATGCTAATAGGTCGTCCTACAGAGGAAATGCCCGGTTCTACGGGTGACCTTCTTCCCGAGCTCTCGCAACTGCATGAGCGAGTTCGACAGGTGATGCAACGCGTCGCCCAGGCCTTGTGGCCTTCCGTCTCCATGCCCGAAGGCCTTGGAGAGCTTGTAGAGAAGCTAAAGGGAGCGCGGCGGCGCTTCCGATTGTGGAAGATGTCGGCCTGCCGTCAAGGTGCCAGGGAGGCCTAGGCCATGGTGAAGACGCGGTACACGAAGGCTGACCCAAACCATATGGCCGAGGTCGGACCTGTGGGGCCCGATGGGAAGGAGATCCCTGTGAGCTTAGTATACGGCCAAGTAGAATTTGCCGCAAAGTATTCCAAATAGGACTGTAAACTAGACAGCCTGTTAGATGGTATTGAAGAGGAATACAATCAGTCAGATTGACTATGTAATTATAATTGACATGTGTAATGCCTTCTAGCCGGATTGTAGATCGTTTGTCATGGACGACCTTTTCGCTTCAACCTCAGGACCTGATGGTCCGGAGTGTGTCCGAATACCCTCGCGGTTATATAAGAACCGGGGTATGCATGGAGACCAGGCGTAGGGGTCATTAGTGCTTGAACAGACAAGTGCCCAACTAGTTATGTTATATTACATGGTTAGTAAGAAACATCTTCTAGGGAGAATAGTTCCATTAGGGGTTTCTTTCCCTGGGAGGCATGCCCTAAAGTGCATGTCCATTGTGCGAAAAGAGACGCAGGAAAAACATCTGGGGGCGTATAGATAAATAAGTGAAAAAAGATCATCTTTAGTTCACCGACCAAATATTCCCTTAAGAACGCTAGCTTTCGGCTTCACCCAGATTGAGGTACACATCTGGCTGACCCGGCAGTAACAATCGCAGAGGTGCTCCCTTTACCACCTAGGCGAACAATCGGGAACGTAGGCGTAAGCACAGGAGCCAGGCAATCCAGCTTGGCCAAAACGTAAGTCATATCGATGCATATAATGGTGAATAAAAGGTACATGCGGAAGTGTGACACATGTGTTGGGCATGAAGCCTGTATAAATAAGCTTCTGTTTAAGGAAGCCCCCAGGTATAATGTGCGCGGATAGCGCATCACTGTATGAGCCTTTAAAGGCTATAAGAGATAGAGAGGAGAAGGAGAGAAATGTAAGACAGAAAGTATATAAAAAATGGACAGAGGAAGGAGACGAACACAAAGTCCGGCACTAGGCATATAATCTTCGGAGATGGGCTGCGTTCCATGGGTTCGGCTCGAGTCGGTTATCCGATGCATCTCGCAGGCGGTACGCTCCACCAGTCAGGACTTGGTCAATTATGAAGGGACCTTCCCACTTGGGCTTGAGTTTGTCCTTTTTCTTATCCGGCAGGCGTAGAACTAATTCGCCAACATTGTAATTTTTGGCTCGTACTTCTCTGCTTTGGTATCTTCAAGCCTGCTGTTGATAGAATGCGGAACAGGCTTTTGCCACGTCACGCTCTTCCTCCAAGGCGTCCAAACTGTCCTGCCAATCGAGCTCGGCTTCTCTTTCTTCGTACATGCACACTGGAGGTGAGTCATGAATTATGTCGCAGGGCAAAACTGCCTCTATGCCGTACACCATGAAGAATGGTGTGTATCCGGTGGTGCGATTCGGCGTGGTCCGCAGCCCCCAGAGTACGGAGTCGAGCTCCTCTACCCAGTGCATATTAGATTCCTTAAGGGACCGCACTAATCTGGGTTTGATGCCGCTCATGATAAGACCATTTGCACGTTCGACCTGGTTGTTAGTTTGTGGGTGATAGACGGAAGCATAATTGAGCTTGATGCCCATGTTTTTGCACCAGAGTTTTACCTCGTCGGCCGTAAAGTTCGTGCCATTATTAGTGATGATGCTGTGGGGGATGCCGTAATGGTGTACAACCCCGCATATAAAGTCTATCACCGGTCCGGATTCGGCCGTCTTAACAGGCTTGGCTTCTATCCATTTGGTGAACTTATCCACCATGACCAGTAAGTATTTTTTTCTTGTGGGTTCCGCCTTTAAGGGGTCCAACCATGTCAAGCCACCAGACCACGAAGGGCCAAGTGATGGGGATAGTTTGGAGGGCGGTGGGTGGCATATGGCTTTGGTTTGCAAAAAGCTGGCAACGGACGCATTGTTGGACTAAGTCCTGGGCATCTACCCAGGCCGTCGGCCAATAAAAGGCTGTACGGAAGGCCTTGCTTACAAGGGACCGAGATGCAGCGTGATGACCACCGAGTCCGGCATGAATTTCAGCCAGGAGGTTCCGCCCTTCCTCTTCGGAGATGCACCTTTGAAGGACTCCGGTAGCGCTTTTCTTATAAAGCTCTCCCTCATGGACTTTATAGGTTTTAGATCGCCGCACTATGCAGCGTGCCTCATTTTGGTCCTCGGGGAGTTCCTGCCTAGTAAGGTAGGCGAGGAATGGTTCTATCCACGGGGCGATGACGACCATTATTACGTGGGCTGAAGGTGTTATTTCATTGGCAGAGCCTCCAATTATGTCAGAGTGTTCGGTGTCAGGCAGTGCGGTTGGGTCCAGGCTGTTATTGCCGGGTTCCCCTTCCCATACTACGGATGGCTTGAACAGCCTTTCCAAGAAGATGTTGGGGGGGAATACATCGCGTTTTGCGCTGATGCGTGCCAGGACATCTGCAGCCTGATTATTTTCCCGGGCTATATGGTGAAATTCGAGCCCTTCGAACCGAGCTGACATTTTTAGGACGGCGTTGCGATAAGCTGCCATTTTTGGATCCTTGGCATCAAAGTCTCCATTTATTTGGGATATTGCAAGTTCGAGTCCCCGCGCACCTCTAGGTGTTGAATGCCCATGGATACTGCCATCTGGAGACCATGTAAAAGGGCCTCATATTCGGCTGCATTGTTGGAGTCTATGTACATTATCTGGAGTATGTATTGAACTGTGTCTCCTGTGGGGGACGTCAAAACGACGCCAGCCCCTAGACCGGCCAACATTTTTGAGGCGTCGAAGTGCATGACCCAGTTTGAATATGTGCCGTACTCTTTAGGGAGTTCGGCCTCCCTCCATTCTGCGATGAAGTCGGCCAAAACTTGCGACTTGATAGCTCACTGTGGCTTGTAAGTTATGTCGAATGGGAGGAGGTCAATGGCCCCCTTTGTAATCTGGCCTGTCGCGTCGCAGTTGTTTATAATACCGTTAAGTGGCACTTCCGAGGCTACTGTTATTGAACACTCTTGAAAGTAGTGTCGCAGCTTCCAGGATGCCATAAATACCGCGTACACAATCTTTTGATAATGCGGGTACCATGACTTGCACAGAGTAAGGACAGTGGACACATAGTAGACCAGCTTTTGAAGGGGGAATTTGTGTCTGTCCGTTTCTCGTTCGACGACGAGCACTGCGCTTACGACCTGATGCGTTGCTGCAATGTATAATAGCATTGGTTCGCCAATGTTTGGCGCGGCCAGGACTGGGTTTGTTGCCAAGATGGCTTTTATTTCGTCGAGTCCGGCCATGGCTGCATCCGTCGACTCGAAGTGTTCGGTGCACCGAAGGAGGCGGTAAAGGGGTAGGGCCTTTTCTCCCAAGCGGGAGATAAAGCGGCTTAGAGCCGCCACGCATCCGGTTAATTTTTGTATTTGTTTGAGGTCCTTTGGGATATCCAATTGTGACAGAGCTCGGATCTTGGCTGGATTTGCTTCAATTCCTCTACCGGATACAATGAAGCCCAAGAGCTTTCTGGCTGGAACATCGAAAACACATTTTTCTGGGTTGAGCTTGATGTCGTATGTTCGGAGGTTACCGAATGTTAGCCTCAAGTCGTCTACTAGAGATTCGACATGTCTTGTTTTAACGACCACATCATCTACGTATGCCTCCACTGTTTTGCCGATCTGGTTTGCCAGACATGTCTGAATCATGCGCTGATATGTTGCGCCGGCGTTTTCGAGCCTGAATGGCATTGTGTTGAAGCAGAATGGGCCGTATGGTGTGATGAATGCCGTTGCGGCTTGGTCTGACTCTGCCATCTTTATTTGATGGTAGCCGGAGTATGCATCGAGGAAACACAACGAATCGTGTCCTGCGGTAGCATCGATAATTCGATCGATGCAGGGGAGAGGGAAGGGATCCTTTGGGCAAGCCTTGTTAAGGTCTTTAAAATCAACGCACAAGCGCCAGGATTTGTCCTTCTTTGGTACCATCACCAGGTTTGCTAGCCAGTCCGGGTGTTTTATATCTTTGATGAATCCGGCCTCCAGTAGCTTGGCTAGTTCCTCTCCCATGGCCTGTCTCTTAGGTTCGGAAAAACGCCGAAGAGCCTGTTTGACTGGCTTGAATCCTTTTAGGATATTTAAGCTGTGTTCGGCCAGCCTGCGTGGGATTCCTGGCATGTCTGAAGGGTGCCAGGCAAAAATGTCCCAGTTCTCTCGTAGGAACTCTCGCAGTGCGGCGTCTACATCAGGGTTTAACTGTGCTCCGATGGAAGCTGTTTTATTGGGGTCCGTTGGATGGACCTAGAATTTGACTATTTCGTCCGCCGGATTAAAGGAGGTGGACTTGTATCTTTTGTCGAGTATCACATCGTCCCTATTCACCATGGAGCGCAGCACAGTCAGTTCCTCAGCCGCTAGGGCTTCGGATAGTGCCTCGAGGGCCAGTGCGACTGTCTTGTTTTCGGCTCGGAGTGCTATGTCCGGATCACTAGCGAGAGTGATGATTCCGTTAGGCCCGGGCATCTTGAGCTTCATGTACCCGTAATGGGGTATTGCTTGGAAGATTGTAAACGCTTCCCGCCCTACCTGAGCGTGATATCCGCTACTGAACAGGGCCACTTGGAACGTGACCTCTTCGGACCTGTAATTATCCGGCGTGCCGAACACCACATCTAGTGTGATTTTTCCTGTACAACGCGCTTCCCGACTAGGGATTATTCCTCTAAAGGTTGTGCTGCTTCGCTCGATGCGGTTCCAGTCTATTTCCATTTTTTCAAGGGTTTCCTCTTAAATGAGGTTCAATCCGCTGCCGCCATCCATGTGTACCTTGGTAAGATGAAAGCCGTCCGATATTGGACTGAGGACCAATGCGGCTGGTGCTCGGGCTGTTCAGAATTTAGGTTCATCACTGGCGTTAAAAAGTAATAGCCCTGTCACTCCATGGGTTTATTGTTGCTACTTGGTAGACTTCGGCAAGGCTGCGGAGTGTTCTTTTTCGCATATTATTTGATGCGAAAGTCTCGAAGACTGTTGATACCGTACTAGTGTCTCTGGGGTGGCTTTCTGTGGCTTCTAGAATTAGAAGATCTTCGCCAATTTTTGCCTCCTGCCGGAGTATCCAACATGCTCTAAGGCTATGAGTTGGTGTGGCGCCCTATGCACTGTGAATTTTACAGGGTCCATTAAGCCATCCTTCCAGCACGATTCCATGCCCTGTAGAGGGCTTTTGCTTTTTGGTATTGAACCCGGGTGTCTGGCGATGATGCACCCTTTTATTTCGGACTGGGTTTGTATTCAAGGCCGGATTGTCCCAAAATTTTATTTCGGTTTTCCAGGCGCTTTCCATCGCACAGTACTTTCGTACTATGGACGCCAAGTCAGCGAAGCGTGTCATATCACGGCGACTTATGGCATTGAGGATTCCCTTGTCCGTGCAATTATTGCAGAAGAATGAAATTGCGTCTTCCTCGCGGCAGTCCTTTATCCTGTTCATAACCAGGAGGAATCTGGCCCAGTAATGATGTACTGTTTCTTTGGGCTCTTGCCTAATTTGAGATAGATCGCTTATGTACGGCTGGGTGGGTGGAATCAAATCCGAAACCTCACCCAATCTGAGACCTAGGGGCCAAGGAGTTTCCGAACTCGGAAGTTTGGATTCTTCGATGCTGTCCAATGAATCTAGCCCGTCGCCCGACTTTAAGTTTAGGTCTTGAGTGACGTCCTCCCCTCCGCGGGTATCCGGCTTGGATGGATCGGGAATCCGGACATAGCTAGTCCTTAAGATAGATGAAGGGTCGCCGCACTGTCCCTCTACCACGGCAACGTGATGGGTGACCTGGGGAGAGTTAATCTCTCTCAAATCGGGTTTAGGCCCAATCTGGTCGTAATCCGTAGCGACACCCAGGGCGGCAAAGCGATCCAAGAGCTCGTTTAGGGAAGAGAGCTCCATTGGATCTAGCTGCTCGGCGAATTCCGAGATGACGTGAAGATTGCTTTCGATGACCCGAGAGGTCATCGTCGGTGCAGCAGCCGAACGGGATGAGGCATCCTTCCTGATGGCGATGGCACAAAGGAACTCTCAATGAAAGCACCAATGTCGGTGTCAAACCCGGCGGATCTCGGGTAGGGGGTCCCCGAACTGTGCGTCTAGGCGGATGGTAACAGGAGGCAGGGGACACAATGTTTTACCCAGGTTCGGGCCCTCTTGATGGAGGTAAAACCCTACATCCTGCTTGATTAATATTGATGATATGGGTAGTACAAGAGTAGATCTACCACGAGATCAAGGAGGCTAAACCCTAGAAGCTAGCCTATGGTATGATTGTTGTTCTTACAGACTAAAACCCCCCCGGTTTATATAGACACCGGAGAGGGCTAGGGTTACACAGAGTCGGTTACAATGGTAGGAAATCTACATATCCGTATCGCCAAGCTTGCCTTCCATGCCAAGGAAAGTCCCTTCCGGACACGGGGGGAAGTCTTCAATCTTGTATCTTCATAGTCCAGGAGTCCGGCCGAAGGTATAGTCCGGCTATCCGGACAACCCCTAATCCAAGACTCCCTCAGTAGCCCCTGAACCGGGCTTCAATGACGATGAGTCCGGCGCGCAGATTGTCTTCGGCATTGCAAGGCGGGTTCTCCAAATTCCGTGTACCTGTTGAATAATGTCCGGTTTCTTGTAGCGCTCCTTGGCTTCTACGCCCAATAATGGCCATCTTCCACGTGTCAAACGAATACGAAAAGTCAGGGTGTTTTTTTATATTTACACCCCTAGTCGCGTGAATGAGCCGCCTATTTAAGGAGACGAGGATTTAGATCCAAACCACACCTTTTCCCTCTGCGAGTATTCATTAGAGCATATCCGACAGAGGTCCATTCTATCATGGCCGGCCACCGCAGCTCCTCCTCTCGCCCTTCCAGCCCTCAGCCTGGAGATTGGAAGAGGTGCTCCATCCTGCACAGTGAGCTAGCGACACTCCAGACCAAGGGATTTCCCCCTTGGCCTATATGGTCCCGGTTCGAGCCGGACTTGCCACCTGTAATGGCGGAGAGCAAGCGGAGAGCGCCCCCAATCCCTCCAAAGGAGAGCGGGTATGCCTTGTCCCTTACTTAATAAGAGGGCTCGGATTTCCAATTCATCCATTTCTCCGGGGACTCCTGGAGTTCTATGGCCTCCAGCTGCACAACCTCATGCCTGCCTCCATATTGCATATCACGGGCTTCGTAGCCCTTTGCGAGCTGTTTTGGGCTGCGAGGCTCATTTCGCGCTGTGGAAAAGGCTATTGTGCCTAGTGCCCCGTTCTAAGAAGGGGTCAATATATCAAGTGGGCGGAGCCGAAGTGTGGCGCATCGCCGGGACCGGATATCTATCTGGAACCCCAAAGAAGGCGTCCGAAGACTGGCCTTCGGAATGGTTTTATATAGAGGACGTCCCGCTGCCGGATCCTGTCCGGATCGGCCTCCCTGAGTTCGACAGTGCTCCCCTAAAGAAGCGCCTCAGCTGGCGTCCACGGAGCCCTCAGAGGGAAAGCGACAAGGACGTTCTTTACCTGATGGGCCGGATTAGATTGTTAGCTCATTCCGTACTTACCATGATCGGGGTCATGGCCGCATGCATCATGCTAGGGGTGCCGCCGCTTCAATATAGAGGCCGCCCCATGTGGGACTTCAACGGGGAGGACGACGCCACCCACCACGGCCGTAAGGGGCCGAATTCGGCTGCCGCTCTAATAAAGATCTTATCCACTTTGTACAAGGGAGAAGAGGAGGAATTTCTCCGCGTTAACCCACGGGGTGGATTTTCTATGTACAATCCCCAAGGTTGGGTAAGTGGACACTTCTACTTGCCCATCCGTTTTATATTCCCATTGTTAAATATTCAGTCTAATGACTTCAACGCAGGAACTGCGCCAGGCTGTTAAAGAAATAAACAGCCCTGCTCCACAACCCGAGGATCCGGGACGGTTCCTCGACCCGGCCTCTCAAGAGGAGCCGGACTTATCTGTGGAGCTGATTGATGGGGTGTTTCATCAATTGAGCAAGGACAATGCCTTGGTGGCCATTACGGCCGATTACCCAGGGCTACTCCCAGCCTCACAGGTAACTGAGACCGAAGTCCCAGCACTTTGAAAAGGGATCTATCCTCGCATATTTTCGATTGCCGTATGACAACCGTGTTTTGCAGGGGAGGTCCTTGAGACGGGAGGCCGAGCCTACGGTGACTAGCCAACGAGGGGCGGCAAGGCCCCGCGGGCTGAAAAGAAGTGCGGTCCGGACTGAGACGCCGACGCAAAGGTATAGCACGCCATCTTATTCCCAGGTGTTATTCCTTCAGGGCATACTAACACCCGTGCTCACTTCAGGACGAAGAGACCTCGCCGGACTATATCCGGAGAGGTTGCTAATCGTGCCTCCACCAGCCAGGCTCCAAAGCCTGGTCCGGAAGCGGAGGCGAACATGAGGCACGCACCGGACGCTCCTCCGATAGAGGATGCGGACAGGCTGTCTGCCACCAATTCCGAGGTGGAGAGTGCCATGAACCACAGGCATCGCCGGATAGTTCTTCGTGACGCTTGTTTCTCCCAAGAGGCATTGGATGCCTTCAATTCGGGAGATGCGTACCTCCATGCCGCTCAAAATGGTCTAGCCAGAGCCACGGAGCAATATGTAAAAGACATACATGTAAGAAAATTTTGGTAATAATATATATACCAGTAGCCCCCGAGACTTGAAACAGTTAGAATAACTGATTTAAGGATCATTTGTTATGCAGGTTCTTACAGAAAAGAATACCCTACTGTCCCAGGAGCTGGAAGAGTGCAAAGCCCAACTTGAGGCCGCACTAGCCGCGATAGGGGAGCCCAAGGAGACCCCCTCTGGTAATATACGCTTCGAAAGATAAGTATTTTGTGAAGTGCGGCGTGGGTGCAAATCTGACAAATGAAATTGCAGATGGCGCTGGATTAAATCCGGAAGAGCAACAACTCCGACGCCAGCTGAAGGCTGGTGAGAGCGTGCTGACAAAGGTGAGGCGGGAGAAGAACAATCTCGAAGATGCCAACACCAAGCTGGGCGTTGAACTGAAGGATGTTCGTGCCCAGCTGTTGGACTCCGTGAAGGAGAATCAGCGGCTTCGACGCGACATATATAGTAAGTGCTTAAACGAACTTTGAAAAAAGAGTTCGGCGAGGAAGTCGACTAACAGAGTAATGTCTGTAAGTATGCTATCAGGTCATCCTGCAGAGGAAATGCCCGGTTTTATGGGTGACCTTCTTCCCGAGCTCTCACAACTGCATGAGCGAGTTCGGCAGGTGATGCAAAGCGTCGCCCATGCCTTGGAGAGCTTGCAGAGAAGCTGAAGGGAGCACGGCGGCGCTTCCGATTGTGGAAGATGTCGGCCTGCCGTCAAGGCGCCAGGGAGGCCTGGGCTATGGTGAAGACGCGGTACACGAAGGCTGACCCAAACCACATGGCCGAGGTCGGACCTGTGGGGCCCGATGGGAAGGAGATCCCTGTGAGCTTAGTATACGGCCAAGTAGAATTGGCCGCAAAGTATTCACAACAGGACTGTAAACTAGACAGCCTGTTAGATGGTATTGAAGAGGAATACAATCAGTCAGATTGACTGTGTAATTATAATTGACATGTGTAATGCCTTCTAGCCGGATTGTAGATCGTTTGTCATGACCGACCTTTTCGCTTCAACCTCGGGACCTGACGGTCCGGAGTGTGTTCGAATACCCTCGCGGTTATATAAGAACCGGGGTAAGCATGGAGACCAGGCATAGGGGTCATTAGTGCTTGAACAGACAAGTTCCCAACTAGTTATGTTATATTACATGGTTAGTAAGAAACATCTTCCAGGGAGAATAGTTCTGTTAGGGGTTCCTTTCCCTGGGAGGCATGCCCTAAAGTGCATGTCCATTCTGCGAAAAGAGACGCAGGAAAAACATCTGGGGGCGTATAGATAAATAAGTGAAACAAAAGATCATCTTTAGTTCACCGACCGAATATTCCCTTAAGAACGCTAGCTTTCGGCTTCACCCAGTCTGAGGTACACATCCGAATGACCCAGCAGTAACAATCACAGAGGTGCTCCCTTTACCACCTAGCCGAACAATCGGGAATGTAGGGGTAAGCACAGGAGCCAGGCAACCCAGCTTGGCCAAAACTTAAGTCATATCGATGCATATAATGGTGAATAAAAGGTACATGTGGAAGTGTGACACATGTGTTGGGCATGAAGCCCGTATAAATAAGCTTCTGTTTATGGAAGCCCCCAGGTTTAATGAGCGCGGATAGCGCATCACTGTATGAGCCTTTAAAGGCTATAAGAGAGAGAGAGAGAGAGAGAGAGAGAGAGAGAGAGAGAGAGGAGAAGGAAAGAAATGTAAGACAGAAAGTATATAAAAAATGGATAGAGGAAGGAGACGAACACAGAGTCCGGCGCTAGGCGTAGAATCTTCGGAGACGGGCTGCGTTCCATGGGTTCGGCTCGAGTCGGTTATCTGATGCATCTCGCAGGCGGTACGCTCCACCAGTCAGGACTTGGTCAATTATGAAGGGACCTTCCCACTTGGGCTTGAGTTTGTCCTTTTTCTTATCCGACAGGCATAGAACTAATTCACCAACGTTGTAATTTTTGGCCCATACTTCTCTGCTTTGGTATCTTCGAGCCTGTTGTTGATAGAATGCGGAACGGGCTTTTGCCACGTCATGCTCTTCCTCCAAGGCGTCCAAACTGTCCTGCCGATCGAGCTCGGCTTCTCTTTCTTTGTACATGCGCACTCGAGGTGAGTCATGAATTATGTCACAGGGCAAAACTGCCTCTGCGCCGTACACCATGAAGAATGGTGTGTATCTGGTGGTGCGATTCGGTGTGGTCTGCAGCCCCCAGAGTATGGAGTTGAGCTCCTCTACCCAGTGCGTATTAGATTCCTTAAGGGACCGCACTAATCTGGGTTTGATACCGGTCATGATAAGACCATTTGCACGTTCGACCTGGCCGTTAGTTTGTGGGTGATAGACGGAAGCATAATCGAGCTTGATGCCCATGTTTTTGCACCAGAGTTTTACCTCGTCGACCATAAAGTTCGTGCCGTTATCAGTGATGATTCTGTGGGGGACGCCGTAACGGTGTACAACCCCGGATATAAAGTCTATCACCGGTCCGGATTCGGCCGTCTTAACAGGCTTGGCTTCTATCCATTTGGTGAACTTATCCACCATGATCAGTAAGTATTTTTTCTTGTGGGTTCCGCCTTTAAGGGGTCCAACCATGTCAAGTCCCCAGACCGCGAAGGGCCAAGGGATGGGGATAGTTTGGAGGGCGGTGGGTGGCATATGGCTTTGGTTTGCAAAAAGCTGGCAACCGACGCATCGTTGGACTAAGTCCTGGGCGTCTGCCCGGGCCGTCGGCCAATAAAAGCCTGTACGGAAGGCCTTGCTTACAAGGGACCGAGCTGCAGCGTGATGATCACCAAGTCCGGCATGAATTTCAGCCAAGAAGTTCCGCCCTTCCTCTTCGGAGATGCACCTTTGAAGGACTCCGGTAGCGCTTTTCTTATAAAGCTCTCCCTCATGGACTTTATAGGCTTTAGATCGCCGCACTATGCAGCGTGCCTCATTTTGGTCCTGGGGGAGTTCCTGCCTAGTAAGGTAGGCGAGGAATGGTTCTGTCCACGGGGCGATGACGACCATTATTACGTGGGCTGAAGGTGTTATTTCATTGGCAGAGCCTCCAATTATGTCAGAGTGTTCGGTGTCGGGCAGTGCGGTTGGGTCCGGGCTGTTATTGCCGGGTTCCCCTTCCCATACTATGGATGGCTTGAACAGCCTTTCCAAGAAGATGTTGGGGGGACTACATCGTGTTTTGCGCCAATGCGTGCCAGGACATCTGCCGCCTGATTATTTTCCCGGGCTATATGGTGAAATTCGAGCCCTTCGAACTGAGCTGGCATTTTTAGGACGGCGTTGTGATAAGCTGCCATTTTTGGATCCTTGGCATCAAAGTCTCCATTTATTTGGGATATTGCGAGGTTCGAGTCCTCGCGCACCTCTAGGCGTTGAATGCCCATGGATACTGCCATCCAGAGACCACGTAAAAGGGCCTCATATTCGGCTGCATTGTTGGAGTCTGTGTACATTACCTGGAGTACGTATTGAACTGTGTCTCCTGTGGGGGACGTCAAAACGACGCCAGCCCCTAGACCGGCCAACATTTTGGAGCCGTCGACGTGGATGACCCAGTTTGAATATGTGCCGTACTCTTTAGGGAGTTCGGCCTCCGTCCATTCTGCGACGAAGTCGGCCAAAACTTGTGACTTGATAGCTTGCTGTGGCTTATAAGTTATGTTGAATGGGAGGAGCTCAATGGCCCATTTTGCAATCCGACTCATCGCGTTGTGGTTGTTTATAATATCATTAAGTGGTACTTCTGAGGCTACTGTTATTGAACACTCTTGAAAGTAGTGTTGCAGCTTCCGGGATGCCAAAATACTGCGTACACAATCTTTTGA